>NW_016690597.1:89073-90611 GCF_001604755.1 Lepidothrix coronata
CAGATTGCAGTGGGACAGGAGAAATGCTTTTCTGAGCCTCTGGGCTGGACACAGGCACAGCCTGACCCTGAACCCAAGGGAAACAAAGACAAATTCCACGGCATTAGCTGGAGCAAGGTTGGGGGGTTTCCTGAGGGCAGCACTACACCAGACTGTTTTGTCTCACAGGCAGAAGCACAAATGCCTGCACAGCCCAGAGCAGTCAGTGTGGAGCTGTGCTTGCTGCTGCAGAGACCCCCAGGGAACAAACCCAGGCAATACTTTGGGTTTATTCCTTGCTCTGTGTCAGTGGAATAGAACGTTCCACAGGAGCTCTGTCCCCCTCTGTGGCACCAGGTGGCTCGAAGCTGAAGAGGGGGGGGGGGTCAAGTGCAAATTCCCTTTAGACGTGTGTCCCTAAGGAGGACACTTGCCTTATTCTTGCTTATTATTTGTAATATCGTATAGATCTATCACACAACACCTAAGGATCTGATTATTACTTTATCTGTCTGTCCAGACAGATATTGTGTAAGCAGAGAGATTGTATTTGAGGGATATGTTCCTCTCAATACCCTGTGAGATCCACTCCCAGTGCCAGCAAATTGCTAAGGCTCCCACTTTTGTACCCTGCAGGTTTTGTCAGATTTGCAAGAGCAGGGGAATCCTGCAGCCCCTTTGCACTGTAGGAAATGGGAGCACTGTGCACATCCTGCTGCCTCCAGATTCCATTCTGGGTGTGTGGGGAGCAAAGAAATGCCTGGTTCTGCAGGAGCTGGAGATGCTCAAGGGGCAGCAGAACAAAGTCAGGGGCCTGAAGGGGCCTGGGGGGCTTTGGGATCCGAGAGGGTCCTGGGGGAGCTGGGGAGGGGCTTTGGGGATTGGGGGTACAGACCAGGACAGACCAGGACAGACCAGGACCTCCTCACTGCTCCCCAGATCTCTCTTGGAGCTGGGCCACGTTGTCCTGGGACACCTGAGCCCCCCCAGTGCCCTCCCAGTACAGCCCAGTGCCCCCAGTACAGCCCGTTGTGTTCCTGTCCCAGGGTGCCGGGTGATCCCTCTTTGGGGGGTTTGGAATAGATTTGAGGGGAGGTCTGGGAGGGATTTGGGGGTATTTGGAGGGGTTGGATGGGGATTTGGGGGGTTTTGGGGTGCTTTGGGTGTATTTAGGGGAGTTAAAAGGGGTCTGGGGTGGATCAAAGGGATCTGTGGGGGGAGGGGATTAAAGGGGAAATGGAGGCTAAGGAACATTTGAGGGGGTTAAACGGGCCTGAGGGGGAAGAGGAGGAGCTCCACCGTGAGCAGCTGAGTCCTAAGACCCCCCTGGTGTCCCCAAGACCCTCTTGGTGTCCCCAATTCCACCCGTGACACCCCAAGACCCCTCTGGTGTCTCCAATGTTCCCACGGCCTCTCCATAGCTCCAATTCCCCCCTTGATAACCCCAATTCCACTGTCCATAAACCCGTCCCCGAAGTCCTGAAACCTGATCCCCAAAGTCCCCAGCCCTCCATCTCACCCCAGGAGCCCCCCCCGGGACCCTCTGACCACAAAAACGC
>NW_016690598.1:0-7548 GCF_001604755.1 Lepidothrix coronata
TACAATGTACAATACTTCTAATTTATATATCATATATTTCTAATTTATATCTAATATATTTCTAATTTATATATCATATATTTATAAATTATATATATTATATTTCTAATTTATATCTAATATATTTCTAATTTATATATCATATATTTATAAATTATATATATTATATTTCTAATTTATATCTAATATATTTCTAATTTATATATATTATATTTCTAATTTATATGTAATATATTTCTAATTTATATATATCATATTTAGAATTTATATATATTTCTAATTCATATATAACATATTTATAATTTATATAAAATATATTTCTAATTTATATACCATATATTTCTAATTTATATATCATATATTTATAATTTATATATATCATATTTATAATTTATATATAATATATTTCTAATTTATATATCATATATTTCTAATTTGTATATAATATATTTATAATTTATATATATTATATTTCTAATTTATATATATCATATTTATAATTTATATATATTTCTAATATATATAGAATATATTTATAATTTATATAGAATATATTTCTAATTTATATAGAATATATTTCAAATTTATATATAATATATTTCTAATTTATATGTATTATATTTCTAATTTATATATATTATATTTCTAATTTATATATCATATATTTATAATTTATATATATCATATATTTCTAATTTATATGTAATATATTTATAATTTATATATCATGTATTTCTAATTTATATATCATATATTTCTAATTTTTATATATGATATTTCTAATTTGCATATCATATATTTCTAATTTATATATGTCATATTTATAATTTATATATAATATATTTATAATTTATATATTATATTTCTAATTTATATATATATTTCTAATTTATATATAACATATTTCTAATTTATATATATTATATTTATAATTTATATATATTATATTTCTAATTTATATATCATATATTTATAATTTATATATAATATATTTATAATTTTTATATAATATTTATAATTTATATACAATATATTTCTAATTTATATATCATATATTTCTAATGAAATCTCTAATTTCATTCTCTATCTCATGTTTTATATCTTACATATCTCTCTCTCATTATATATTATCTTATATCTCCATTTTATTCTCTATCTTATATTTTTTATCTCTATTTCTCTCTATATCTCATATTTTATATCTTAAATCTCACATCTCATCATCTCCTCTCTTAAATCTATCTCTCATTAAATATCTTATATTTAAATTTCTAACATACTTCTGTATCTCATATTTTATATCTTACATCTCTCATTCTCTATCTAATATTTTATATCTTCATTTCATTCTATATCTTATATCTGATATCTTAAATCTTATATCTTATATCTTATATCTTATATCTTATATCTCTCTCTCATTCTATATCTCTTACATTTAAATCTCAAATCTCATTCTATATCTCTTATATCTTATATCTCTCTCATTATATATTTATATCTTATATCTCCATTTCATTCTATATCATATCTTGTATCTTATATTTTATATTTTTATCTTATGTATTATATCTGATATCTGATATCTTATATCTTATATCTCTCATTATATATTAATATTTATATCTTATATCCTATATTTTATATCTTGTATCTTATATCTAATATATTATATCTGATATCTGATATCTTATATCTCTCTCTCATTATATATTAATATTTATATCTTCATTTCATTCTAGATCTTATATCTTATATCTTATATCTTATATCTTATATCTTATATCTTATATCTTATATCTGATATCTTATATCTTATATTTTATCTCTCTCTCTCATTCTATATCTCTTATATTTAAATCTCTAATTTCATTCTAGATCTCATATTTTACATCTCTCTCTCATTATATATTAATATCTTTTATCTTCATTTTATTCTCCATCTTATATCTTATATCAGCTTATATTTTATATCTTATATCTTATATTTTTTATCTTGTATCTTATATTTTATATCTTGTATCTTATATTTTTTATCTTATATCTGATATCTTATATCTCTCATTATATATTAATATTTAAATCTTCATTTTATTCTAGATCTTATACCTTTTATCTCTCATTATATATAAATATCTTTTATCTTCATTTTATTCTATATCTTATATCTTATCTCATATTTTATATCTTATATCTTATATCTTGTCTCTTATATCTCTCATTATATATTAATATTTAAATCTTCATTTCATTCTAGATCTCAGATCTGATATCTTATATTTTATATTTTTTATCCTATATATTATATCTGATATCTTGTATCTTATATCTTATATTTGATATCTTATATTCTATATCTCTCATTATATATTAATATTTATATCTTGATTTCATTCTAGGTCTTATATCTGATATCTTATATCTTATATTTTATATCTTATATCTCTCTCTCTCTCATTCTATATCTTTTATATTTAAATCTCTAATTTCATTCTATATCTCATATCTTATATCTCTCTCTCATTATATATTAATAGCTTTTATCTTCATTTCATTCTCTATCTTATATCTTATATTATCTTATATCTTATATCTTATATTTTATATCTTATATCTTATATCTGATATCTTATATCTCTTATATCTTATATCTCTTATATCTTATATCTCTATCTCATGATATCTCTTATATTTAAATCTCTAATCTCATTTTATATCTCATATTTTATATCTTATATCTCTCATTATATATTAATATTTTTATCTTCATTTCATTTTAGATCTTATATTTTATATCTTATATTTTATATCTTATATCTTATATTTTACATCTCTCTCTCATTATATATTAATATTTAAATCTCTAATTTCATTTTATATCTCATATCTTACACCTCTCTCTCATTATATATTAATAGCTTTTATCTTCATTTTATCTTATATCTTATATCTTATATTTTTTATCTTATATTTATATCTTATATTTTATATCTTATATCTGATATCTTATCTCTCTCATTATATATTAATATTTCTATCTTCATTTCATTCTAGATCTTATATCTGATATTATCTTATATTTTATATTTTACATCTCTCTCTCATTCTATATCTCTTATATTTAAATCTCTAATTTCATTCTATATCTCATATCTTATATCTCTCATTATATATTAATATCTTATATCTTTATTTTATTCTAGATCTTATATCTTATATTTTTTTATCTTATATCTTATATTTTATATCTTATATCTGATATCTTATATCTCTCATTATATATTAATATCTTATATCTTCATTATTTTATATCTTGTATCTTATATTTTTTCTTATATCTTATATCTGATATCTTATATCTCTCTCTCATTATATATTAATATCTTTTATCTTCATTATTTTATATCTTGTATCTTATATTTTTTCTTATATCTTATATCTCAGATCTTATCTCTCTCTCTCATTATATATTAATATCTTTTATCTTCATTTTATTCTCTATCTTTTATATCATCTTATATCTGATATCTTATATTTTATATCTTATATCTTATATTTTTTATCTTATATCTTATATTTTTTATCTTATATCTCTCATTATATATTAATATTTAAATCTTCATTTTATTCTAGATCTTATATTTTATATTTATATCTTATATCTTATATTTTATATCTTGTATCTTATATCTTACATCTCTCTCATTATATATTAATATTTATATCTTCATTTCATTCTAGATCTTATATTTTATATATTATATCTTATATCTGATATCTTGTATCTTATATCTCTTATATCTTATATCTCTATCTCATTATATCTCTGATATTTAAATCTCCAATCTCATTTTATATCTCATGTTTTGTATCTTACATCTCTCTCATTATATATTAATATTTATATCTTCATTTCATTCTAGATCTTATAGCTTATATCTTGTATCTTATATTCTTTATCTTATATCTGATATCTTATATTTTTATCTTATATATTATATCTGATATCCTATATCTTATATCTCTCTCTCATTATATATTAATATTTAAATCTCTAATTTCATTCTATATCTTATATTTATATCTTATATATTATATTTTATATCTTGTATCTTATATTTTATATCTTATATCTCTCATTATATATTAACATTAATATCTTCATTTTATTCTAGATCTTATATTTTATATTTATATTTTATATTTTATATCTTATATCTCTCTCATTATATATTAATATTTATATCTTCATTTCATTCTAGATCTTATATTTTATATCTTATATCTGATATCTTATATCTCTTATATCTTATATCTCTATCTCATGATATCTCTTATATTTAAATCTTTAATCTCATTTTATATCTCATATTTTATATCTTATATCTCTCATTATATATTAATATTTATATCTTCATTTCATTTTATATCTTATATCTTATATCTTATATCTTATATCTTATATCTTATATCTATTTTATTTTTATATATTTTATTTATATAGTATGTTTTTATATGTGTATTTTTTGATTTATATATATATATATTTTATATATAATTTTTTGGATGTGTATATTTTATATTTATATTTTGTATATACTTTTATGTATATTTTATATTTATAATTTATATATTTTATATTTTTATGCATATTTTATACTTATAATTTCTATATTTNCATATTCTATCTTTATATATATTTTATATATTATATATTTTACGTGTGTATTTTATATTTATGTTTTATATACATATTTTATATTTATTTTATATTTTAGATGTATATTTTATATTTGTAAATATATATTTTATATATTTTTATATGTATATTTAATATTTATCTATATTTTACATATTATATATTTTTATGTGCATATTTTATATTTATATTTTATATATATATTTTTATATATATTTCTATATTTTTTATTTTTATCTGTGTATTTTATATTTATATTTTATATATATATATTTTATATATATTCTATCTTTTTATATATTTTTTTAATTCATATTTTATATATATATATTTTATATATTTTTATATATTTTATTTTTATCTGTGTATTTTATATGTATATTTTTATTTATATTTTATATATATATATTTTATATATTTTATCTTTTATATGTATATTTTTATTCATATTTTATATATATTTTATCTAAATTTAAATTTTTTTTAGGTATATCCTGTATTTATATTTTATATATATTTTATATATCCGATATATTTTTATATGTATATTTTATATATATTTTATATATCTGATATATTTTATATTTATAATTTATATCTATATTTTATATAAATAACATATTTTTATCTGTGTATTTTATATTTATCTATATTTTACATATATTATTTATTTTTTATCTGTATATTTTATATTTATATTTATATTTTTATTTTATTTTATATATTACATATATTTTATATAATTTACATTTTTTGATTTATTATCTTTTATATTATTTTTATGTTTTATATAAATATCAAATTTTATAAAATATTTTTTATTTTTAATTCTATTCTTATATTTTATAGATATATTAAATATATTGTATTTATATTTTAAATTTATATTTTATAGATATTCTATATATTCTATATGTATATTATATTTTTATTTTATATAAATAGAAAAGATTTTAAATATTTTATATTATTTCCATTCTATATTTATAGAAAATATTGCTAATATTTTATATTTTTATCTTTACATAAATATATTTTTATCTAATATATATTTTATATTATTTAAATTTTATATTTATATTAGTATTGAAAATATTTTATATATATTTTTTTTTTTAGATAAATACAAATATATTTCTATTTTTATTCTGGTTTTATATTTTATATTTTACAGATATTCTAGTTTACAGTTATTATATTATCTACAAAACATATTTTATTTATATGATTATATTTTAGTTAAATATGAAAATTTTAAAATTTTATCATTGAAAATTTTAAATTTAAAATTTGAATTTAAAAATTTAAATTTAAAATTAAAAATTTAAATTAAAATTAAAATTTAAATTTAAAATTTTATGAAATATTTTATATTTATATTTTATATTTATATTTTCTATCAGTACAAAATATTTTAAATGTTTCATATTCTTTACATTTTATATTTATCTAAAATATTGAAAATATTTGATATTTTTATTCTGTTTATATATTTTATATTTTACAGATATTCTAGTTTACAGTTATTATGTTATCTATAAAACAATATTTTATTTATCTGATTATATTTTGGTTAAATATAAAAATTTTACAATTTTATCATTGAAAATTTTGAATTTAAAATTTGAATTAAAAAATTTAAATTTAAATTTAAATTTAAATTTAAAATTAAAAATTTAAATTAAAATTTAAATTTAAATTTAAAATTTTATAAAATATTTTATATTTATATTTTATATTTATATTTTCTATCAGTACAAAATATTTTAAATATTTCATATTATTTACATTTTATATTTATCTAAAATACTGAAAATATTTGATATTTTTATTCTGTTTATATATTTTATATTTGACAGATATTCTAGTTTACAGTTATTATATTATCTATAATTCCTATTTTATTTATCTGATTATATTTTGGTTAAATATAAAAACTTTAAAATTTTATCATTGAAAATTTTAAATTTAAAATTTGAATTTAAAAATTTTAATTTAAAAATTTAAATTTAAAATTAAAAATTTAAATTAAAATTAAAATTTAAATTTTAAATTTTATAAAATATTTTATATTTTATATTTATATTTTATATCAACACAAAATATTTTAAATATTTCATATTATTTACATTTTATATTTATCGAAAATATTGAAAATATTTGATATTTTTATTCTGTTTATATATTTTATATTCTACAGATATTATAGTATACAGTTATTTTATTATCTATAAAACATATTTTATTTATCTGATTATATTTTAGTTAAATATAAAAATTTAATATTTTATCATTTAAAATTTTAAATTTAAAATTTGAATTTAAAAATTTAAATTTAAATTTAAATTTAAATTTAAAATTAAAATTAAAAATTTAAATTTAAATTTAAATTAAAAATTAAAAAATTAAATTTAAATTGAAATTAAAATTTAAATTTAAAATTTAAATTTAAAATTTTATGAAATATTTTATATTTATTTCTTATATTTATATTTTATATTTATATTTTATTTATATTCTATATATTTTGTATGTATTTTATATTTCAATTTATATTGTATAGAAATATAAAATGTTTAAATATTTTATAAATTTCATTTTATTTATATTTTATATTTTATATTTTATATTTTATATTTTATATTTTATATTTTATATTTTAGATTTATATTTATATTATATTTTATATTTATATTTACATTTTATATTTCATTTATATTTTATATTTTATATTTTTATGCATATTCTATTCCCTTTATATTTTAATTAAATACAGAAATTTTAAAATAATTCATAAATATTTTATATTTTATATTTTTATTTATATTTTATATTTATATTTTATATTT
>NW_016690598.1:9692-16175 GCF_001604755.1 Lepidothrix coronata
AAAAAGGGGAAAAAGGGGGAAAAAGGGAAATAAAAGGAAAAAGGGGGAAAAGGGGGGAAAAAGGGGAAAAAAAGGGAAAAAGGGAAAAAGGGAAAAAGTGGAAAAAAGGAAAAAAGGGGAAAAAGGAAAAAAAAGGAGAAAAAGGGAAAAAAGGGAAAAAGAGGGAAAAAAGGAAAAAGAGGGAAAAGGGAAAAAAGGGGAAAAAAAGGGAAAAAAGGGAAAAAAGAAAAAAGTGGAAAAAGGGGAAAAAAGGGAAAAAATAAAAAAGGGAAAAAAGGGAAAAAAGGGGAAAAAGGGAAAAAAGGGGGAAAAGGGGAAAAAAGGTAAAAAAGGTAAAAAAGAAAAAAAGGGGGAAAAAGGAAATAAAAGGGGGAAAAAAGGAAATAAAAGGGGAAAAAAGGAAAAAAGGGAAAAAGGGAAAAAAGAAAAAAGGGGGAAAAGGGAAAAAAGCGGAAAAAAGGGAAAAAATGGGGAAAGGGGAAAAAAGGGGAAAAAGGGGGAAAAAAGAAAAAAGGGAAAAAAGGAAAAAAGGGAAAAAAGGGAAAAAAGGGGGGGAAAGGGAAAAAAAGGGAAAAAAGGGAAAAAAGGGGAAAAAAAGGAAAAAAGGGGGAAAAAGGGGAAAAAGGGAAAAAGGGAAAAAAGGGAAAAAAGGGGGAAAAGGAGAAGAAAGGAAAAAAAGGGAAAAAAGGGGGGGAAAAGGAAAAAAAGGAAAAAAGGGAAAAAAGGGGGAAAAAGGGAAAAAAGGGGAAAAAAGGGAAAAAGGGGAAAAAAGGGAAAAAAGGGGGAAAAGGGGAAAAAAGGAAAAAAAGGAAAAAAAGGGAAAAAAAGAGGGAAAAGGGAAGAAAAGGGAAAAAAGGGGAAAAAAGGGAAAAAAAGAAAAAAGTGGAAAAAGGGGAAAAAAGGGGAAAAAAAGGAAATAAAAGGGAAAAAAAGGGAAAAAAGGGAAAAAAGGGGAAAAAGGGAAAAAAGGGGAAAAAAAGGAAAAAAAAGAGGGAAAAGGGAAAAAAAGGGGGGAAAGGGGAAAAGAGGGAAAAAAAGAAAAAAAGGGGAAAAAGGGAAAAAAGGGGGAAAAAGGAAAAAAAATGGGAATAAAAGAGGTTTTCCGAGGAATAAAAAGGGAAATAAAGGCAAGCCCTGAAATCCCGGGAAGGGCTGGGAACCCTGGAATTCCCAGATTCCAAACCCTGGAATTCCTGGTTTCCAAACCATTCCCAGATTCCAAACTCCAAACCATTCCCAGATTCCANAATATATTTCTAATTTATATATAATATATTTTTAATTTATATATAATATATTTCTAATTTATATGTATTATATTTCTAATTTATATATCATATATTTATAATTTATATATTATATTTCTAATTTATATATATATTTCTAAATTATATATAATATATTTCTAATTTATATACAATATATTTCAAATTTATATCTAATATATTTCTAATGAAATCTCTAATTTCATTCTCTATCTCATGTTTTATATCTTACATATCTCTCTCATTATATATTAATATTTATATCTCCGTTTCATTCTCTATCTTATATTTTATATTTTCATTTCACTCTCTATCTCATATTTTATATTTTTATTTCACTCTCTATCTCATATTTTATATTTTTATTTCACTCTCTATCTCATATTTTATATTTTTATTTCCCTCTCTATCTCATATTTTATATCTCAAATCTCCCCTCTCCTCATCTCCCCTCTTCAATCCCTCTCTCATTAAATCTCTCTGATATTTCAATCTCCAATCTCATTTTATAGCTCAGATTTTATATCTTACATCTCTCATTATATATCGAATATTTTATATCTTCATTTCACTTTATAGCTTATAGCTTATATTTTTTATCTTATATCTTATATCTGATATTTTTATCTTATATTTTTTATCTTATATCTTATATCTTATATTTTATATTTTTATCTTATATATTTTATCTTATATCTTATATTTTTATCTTATATCTGATATTCTATATCTGATATTTTTATCTTATATTTTTTATCTGATATCTTATATTTTTATTTTATATCTGATATCTTATATCTTATATCTCTCTCTCATTATATATTAATATTTATATCTTCATTTCATTTTATATCTCATATCTTATCTCTCTCTCTCATTATATATTAATATCTTTTATCTTCATTTTATTCTCTATCTTTTATATCATCTTATACCTTATATCTTATCTTTTATATCTTGTATCTTATATTTTATATCTTGTATCTTATATTTTTTATCTTGTATCTCATATTTTTTATCTTATATCTTATATCTCTCATTATATATTAATATTTATATCTTCATTTTATTCTAGATCTTAGATCTTATATTTATATCTTATATTTTATATTTTTATCTTATATTTTATCTCTTATATCTTATCTCTCTCATTATATATTAATATTTCTCTCTTCATTTCACTCTAGATCTTATATCTTATATCTCTTATATCTTATATCTCTTATATCTTATATCTCTTATATCTTATATCTCTTATATTTAAATCTCTAATCTCATTTTATATCTTATATCTTACATCTCTCTCATTATATATTAATATTTATATCTTCATTTCATTCTAGATCTTATATCTTATATCTTATATTTTATATCTTATATTTTATATCTTATATTTTATATCTCTCATTCTATATCTCTTATATTTAAATCTCTAATCTCATTTTATATTTTATATCTTACATCTCTCTCATTCTCTATCGAATATTTTATATCTTCATTTCATTTTATAGCTTAAATCTTATATTCTTTATCTTATATCTGATATCTTATATCTGATATTTTTATTTTATATATTATATCTGATATCTGATATCTGATATCTGATATCTTATATCTTACATCTTACATCTTATATCTTATATCTTACATCTCTCTCTCATTATATATTAATATTTATATCTTCATTTAATTCTAGATCTTATATTTATATCTTATATTTTATATTTTATATCTCTCATTATATATTAATATTTAAATCTCTAATTTCATTCTATATCTGATATCTGATATCTCTCTCTCATTATACATTAATATCTTTTATCTTCATTTTATTCTATATCTTATATCTTATCTTATATCTTATCTCTCTCTCTCCTTATATATTAATATTTCTATCTTTATTTCATTCTAGATCTTATATCTGATATTTGATATCTTATATCATCGTATATCTTATATCCATATCTCATTGGATCTCTGATATTTAAATCTCCAATCTCATTTTATATCTCAGATTTTATACCTTATATCTCTCATTATATATCGAATATTTTATATCTTCATTTCATTTTATAGCTTATAGCTTACATCTTATATTCTTTATCTGATATCTGATATTTTTATCTTATATTTTTTATTTTATATCTGATATCTTATATCTTATATTTTTATTTTATATCTGATATCTTATATCTCTCATTATATATATCTTTTATCTTCGTTTTATTCTATATCCTACATCTCTTATCTTAAATCTTATATTTTATATCTTGTATCTTATATTTTTTATCTTATATCTTATATCTTATATCTTATATCTTGTATCTTATATTTTTTATCTTATATCTTACATCTTATATCTTACATCTCTCTCATTAGATATTAATATTTAAATCTCTAATTTCATTCTAGATCTTATATTTATATCTTATATATTATATTTTATATCTTATATCTTATATCNCTTATATTTATATCTTATATATTATATTTTATATCTTATATCTTATATCTCTCATTAGATATTAATATTTAAATCTCTAATTTCATTCTAGATCTCATATCTTACACCTCTCTCTCATTATATATTAATAGCTTTTATCTTCATTTTATTCTCTATCTTATATCTTATATCAGCTTATATCTTATATTTTATATTTTATATCTTATAACTTATATTTTATATCTTGTATCTTATATTTTATATCTTGTATCTCATATTTTATATCTTATATATCTCTCATTATATATTAATATTTCTATCTTCATTTCATTCTAGATCTTATATTTTATATTTATATCTTATATTTATATTTTATATCTTATCTCTCTCTCTCATTATATATTAATATTTCTATCTTCATTTCACTCTATATCTTATATTTTATATCTTATATCTTTTATCTCTTATATCTTGTATCTCTTATATCTTATATCCCTATCTCATTATATCTCTTATATTTAAATCTCTAATCTCATTTTATATCTCATATTTGATATCTTACATCTCTCTCATTATATATTTATTATTTATTTATTATATATATATATATTATATATATTTAATATATATTTATTATTTACATCTTCATTTAATTATATATCTTATATCTGATATCTTATATCTTATATCTGATATCTTATCTCTCTCATTATATATTAATATTTATATCTTCATTTCATTCTAGATCTTATATCTGATATTTATATCTTATATCTGATCTCTGCTATTTATATTTTATCTCCCATCTCTGCTCTCTCACTCTCTATCTCATATTTTAGCCCTCTCTCATTAAATCTCTCTGATATTTCAATCTCCAATCTCATTTTATAGCTCAGATTTTATGTCTTACATCTCTCTCATTCTCTATCTAATATTTTATATCTTCATTTCATTTTATAGCTTATAGCTTAAATCTTATAATTTTTATCTTATATCTGATATCTTATATTTTTATTTTATATATTATATCTGATATCTAATATCTTATATATCTCTCTCATTATATATTAATATTTATATCTTCATTTCATTCTAGATCTCAGATCTTATCTCTCTCTCCCATTATATATTAATAGCTTTTATCTTCATTTTATTCTAGATCTTATATCTTATATCAGCTTATATTTTATATTTTGTATCTTATATTTTTTATCTTATATCTCTCATTATATATTAATATTTATACCTTCATTTCATTCTAGATCTTATATTTTATATCTTATATCTGATATCTTATATCTTTTATATCTTATATATCTCTCTCATTATATCTCTTATATTTAAATCTTTAATCTCATTTTATAGCTCAGATTTTATATCTGATATCTCTCATTATATATTAATATTTATATCTTCATTTCATTCTAGAGCTTATAACTTATATCTCATATCTTATATATCTCTCTCATTATATATTAATATTTACATCTTCATTTAATTATATATCTTATATCTTTTATCTTTTATCTTATCTCTTATCTCTTATCTCTTATATCTTATATCTCTCTCATTCTATATTAATATTTCTCTCTTCATTTCATTCCAGATCTGATCTCTGCTATTTATATTTTATCTCCCATCTCTGCTCTCTCACTCTCTCTCTCATATTTTAGCCCTCTCTCATTAAATCTCTCTGATATTTAAATCTCCAATCTCATTTTATAGCTCAGATTTTATACCTTACATCTCTCTCATTATATATCGAATATTTCATATCTTCATTTCATTTTATAGCTTATAGCTTATATCTTATATTCTTTATCTTATATCATCTTATATCTGATATCTTATATTTTTATCTTATATATTATATATTATATCTGATATCTCATATCTTATATCTTATATCTTATATCTCTCATTATATATTAATATTTATATCTTCATTTCATTCTAGAGCTTATATTTATATCTTATATCTTATATTTTATATCTTATATGTTATATCTCTCTCTCATTATATATTAATATCTTTTATCTTCATTTTATTCTCTATCTTATATCTTATATTTTATATCTTATATTTTATATTTTATATCTTGTATCTTATATTTTATATCTTGTATCATATATTTTTTATCTTTATCTTATATCTTATATCTCTCATTATATATTAATATTTATATCTTCATTTCATTCTATATCCTATATCCTATATCTTATATTTATATCTGATATCTTATATCTTATATCTTTTATATCTTATATCCCTCTCTCATTATATCTCTGATATTTAAATCTCCAATCTCATTTTATATCTCGTATTTTATATCTTTCATCTCTCTCATTATATATCGAATATTTTATATCTTCATTTCATTTTATAGCTTATAGCTTAAATCTTATATTCTTTATCTTATATCTGATATCTTATATTTAATATTTTTATCTTATATCTTATATCTTATATCTTATATTTTTATCTTATATCTTATATTCTATATCTGATATTTTTATCTTATATCTTATATTTTTATTTTATATCTGATATCTTATATCTTATATCTCTTATATCTTATATCCCTCTCTCATTATATCTTTTATATTTAAATCTTTAATCTCATTTTATATCTCAGATTTTATATCTTACATCTCTCTCATTATATATCGAATATTTTATATCTTCATTTCATTCTAGATCTTATATCTGATATCTTATATCTGATATCTTATCTCTCATTATATATTAATATTTAAATCTTCATTTCATTCTAG
>NW_016690598.1:20565-21553 GCF_001604755.1 Lepidothrix coronata
AGATCTTATATCTGATATCTTATATCTGATATCTTATCTCTCATTATATATTAATATTTAAATCTTCATTTCATTCTAGATCTTATATCTGATATTTATATTTTATATCTCTCTCTCCTTATATATTAATATTTCTATCTTCATTTCATTCTAGATCTTATATTTTATATCTGATATCTAATATCTTATATCTCTTATATCTTATATCTCTATCTCATTATATCTCTAATATTTAAATCTTTAATCTCATTTTATATCTCATATTTTATATCTGATATCTTCTATCTCTCATTGTATATTAATATTTATATCTTCTTTTTATTCTATATCTTATATCTTATATCTGATATCTTATATCTTATATTTTACATCTCTCACTCTATATCTCTTATATTTAAATCTCTAATTTCATTTTATATCTCATATCTTATCTCTCTCTCTCATTATATATTAATATCTTTTATCTTCATTTTATTCTACATCTTATCTTATATCTTATATATCTTATATCTTGTATCTTATATCTTATATTTTATCTCTCTCATTATATATTAATATTTATATCTTCATTTTATTCTAGATCTTATATCTTATATTTTATATTTTATATCTGATATCTCTCACTATATATTAATATTTCTCTCTTCATTTCATTCCAGATCTGATCTCTGCTATTTATATTTTCTCTCCCATCTCTGCTCTCTCACTCTCTATCTCATATTTTAGCCCTCTCTCATTAAATCTCTCTGATATTTAAATCTCCAATCTCATTTTATAGCTCAGATTTTATACCTTACATCTCTCATTATATATCGAATATTTTATATCTTCATTTCATTTTATAACTTATAGCTTAAATCTTATATTCTTTATCTTATATCTTCTATCTTATATCTTATATTTTTATCTTATATCTTCTATCTTATATCTTATATTTTTATCTTATATCTTCTATCTTATATCTTATATTTTTATCTTATATCTTCTA
>NW_016690598.1:21890-22996 GCF_001604755.1 Lepidothrix coronata
ATTTTACATCTTGTATCTTATATTTTATATCTTGTATCTTATATTTTATATCTTATATCTTATATTTTATATCTTGTATCTTATATTTTATATCTTGTATCTTATATTTTATCTTATATTTTATATCTTATATTTTATATCTTGTATCTTATATTTTATATCTTGTATCTTATATTTTTATCTTATATCTTACATCTCTCATTATATATTAATATTTATATCTTCATTTCATTCTAGAACTTTTATCTTATATTTATATCTTATATTTTATATTTTTATCTTATATTTTATCTCTTATATCTTATATCTCTCATTATATATTAATATTTAAATCTTCATTTCACTCTAGATCTTTTATTTTATATCTTATATCTTATATCTGATATCTGATATCTCTTATATCTTATATCTCTTATATTTAAATCTCTAATCTCATTTTATATCTTATATCTTACATCTCTCCTTATATATTAATATTTATATCTTCATTTTATTCTATATCTGATATCTTATATCTTATATTTTATATTTTTATCTTATATTTTATATCTCATATCTTATCTCTCATTATATATTAATATCTTTTATCTTCATTTTATTCTCTATCTTATATCTTATATCAGTTTATATTTTATATCTTATATTTTATATCTTATCTCTCTCTCACTATATATTAATATTTATATCTTCATTTCATTCTAGATATTATATCTCATATCTTATATCTTATCTCTCATTATATATTAATATTTATCTATTCATTAAACTCTATATCTTATATTTTATATCTTACATCTGATATCTTATATCTGATATCTCTATCTCATTATATCTCTGATATTTAAATCTTTAATCTCATTTTATATCTCAGATTTGATATCTTATAACTCATTATATATTAATATTTATATCTTCATTTCATTCTAGATCTTCATTTTATTCTCTATCTTATATCTTATATCATCTTATATTTTATATCTTGTATCTTATATTTTATAACTTGTATCTTATATTTTTTATCTTATATCTGATATCTGATATATTTTTATTTTATATATTATATCTTATATCTTATATCTTATATTTTACATCTCTCTCTCATTCTA
>NW_016690598.1:25271-26653 GCF_001604755.1 Lepidothrix coronata
TATATTTATATCTTATATTTTATATTTTTATCTTATATTTTATCTCTTATACCTTATATCTCTCACTATATATTAATATTTCTCTCTTCATTTCACTCTAGATCTTATATTTTATATCTTATATCTGATATCTTATATCTCTTATATCTTATATCTCTTATATTTAAATCTCTAATCTCATTTTATATTTTATATCATATATCTTACATCTCTCATTATATATTAATATTTATATCTTCATTTCATTCTAGATCTTATAGCTTATATCTTACATCTTATATCTTTTATATCTTATATCCCTCTCTCATTATATCTCTGATATTTAAATCTCCGATCTCATTTTATAGCTCATGTTTTATACCTTACATCTCTCTCATTATATATCGAATATTTTATATCTTCATTTCACTTTATATCTCATATCTTATATCTCTCTCCCATTATATATTAATATCTTGTATCTTATATTTTTATCTTATATCTTATATTTTTTATGTGATATCTTATATCTCTCATTATATATTAATATTTCTATCTTCATTTCATTCTAGATCTTATATTTTATATCTTATATCTTATATTTTATATTTTATATCTTATATCTCTCTCTCATTCTATATCTATTTAAATCTCTAATTTCATTCTATATCTCAGATCTCAGATCTCTCTCCCATTATATATTAATAGCTTTTATCTTCATTTAAATCTAAATCATTCTCTATCTTATATCTTATATCATCTTATATCTTGTATTTTATATCTTGTATCTTATATTTTTTATCTGATATCTTATATCTCTCATTACATATTAATATTTCTATCTTCATTTCACTCTATATCTTATATTTTATATCTTATATCTTATATCTTATATCTTATATCTTGTATCTGATATCTGATATCTGATATCTTATATCTCTATCACATTATATATTAATATTTACATCTTCATTTAATTATATATTAATATCTTATATATTATATCTTATATCTTATAGCTTATGTTTTTTATTTTATATCTGATATCTGATATCTTATATCTTATATTTTTTATCTTATATCTTACATTTCTCTCATTATATATTAATATTTATATCTTCATTTCATTCTAGATCTTATATCTTATATCTTATATTTTATCTCTCTCACTCTATATCTCTTATATTTAAATCTAATTTCATTTTATATCCCATATCTGATATCTCTCTCTCATTATATATTAATAGCTTTTATCTTCATTTCATTCTAGATCTTATATCTTATATTTCATATCTGATATCTTATATCTTATATTTTATATCTTGTATCTTATATTTTTTTCTTATATCTTACATCTCTCTCATTATATATTAATATTTATATCTTCATTTCATTCTAGATCT
>NW_016690598.1:28510-30069 GCF_001604755.1 Lepidothrix coronata
TATATCTTCATTTCATTCTAGATCTTATATCTTATATTTCATATCTGATATCTTATATCTTATATTTTATATCTTGTATCTTATATTTTTTTCTTATATCTTACATCTCTCTCATTATATATTAATATTTATATCTTCATTTCATTCTAGATCTCATATCTTTTATCTCTCATTATATATAAATATCTTTTATCTTCATTTTATTCTAGATCTTATATCTTATCTCATATTTTATATCTTATATCTTATATTTTATATCTTGTATCTTATATTTTTTTCTTATATCTTACATATCTCTCATTATATATTAATAGCTTTTATCTTCATTTCATTCTAGATCTCATATCTTTTATCTCTCATTATATATAAATATCTTTTATCTTCATTTTATTCTAGATCTTATATCTTATCTCATATTTTATATCTTATATCTTATATTTTATATCTTGTATCTTATATTTTATATCTTGTATCTTATATTTTATATCTTGTATCTTATATCTTGTCTCTTATATCTTTATCTTATATCTTATCTCTCTCATTATATATTAATATTTATATCTTCATTTCATTCTAGATCTTAGATCTGATATCTTATATTTTATATTTTTTATCTTATATCTGATATCTGATATCTTGTATCTTATATCTTATATTTGATATCTTATATCTTATATCTCTCATTATATATTAATATTTATATCTTGATTTCATTCTAGATCTTATATCTTATATCTTATATCTTATATCTTATATTTTACATCTCTCTCTCATTATCTCTCTTATATTTAAATCTCTAATTTCATTTTATATCTTATATCTCATATCTCTCTCTCATTATATATTAATATCTTTTATCTTCATTTTATTCTCTATCTTATATCTTATATCAGCTTATATCTTATATTTTATATCTTGTATCTTATATCTTATATTTTACATCTCTCTCTCATTATATATTAATATTTAATTCTCTAATTTCATTTTATATCTCATATCTTATATCTCTCTCTCATTATATATTAATATTTAAATCTCTAATTTCATTCTATATCTCATATTTTATATCGCTCTCCCATTATATATTAATAGCTTTTATCTTCATTTTATTCTAGATCTTATATCTTATATCAGCTTATATTTTATATTTTGTATCTTATATTTTTTATCTTATATCTCTCATTAAATATTAATATTTCTATCTTCATTTCATTCTAGATCTTATATCTTATATCTTATTTCATTTATCTTATATCTTATATTTTATATCTTGTATCTTATATTTTTTATCTTATATCTTATATCTCTCATTATATATTAATATTTCTCTCTTCATTTCATTCCATATCTTATCTCTGCTATTTATATTTTATATCTCATCTATTTTATATATATTTTATCTATATTAAAATTTTTTATATGTATATCCTGCATTTATATTTTATATATATTTTCTATATCTGATATATTTTTATATGTATATTTTATATATATATTTTATATATATATATTTTATATATATAACATATTTTTATCTGTGTATTTTATATTTATATTTT
>NW_016690598.1:32047-33696 GCF_001604755.1 Lepidothrix coronata
TTTATCTGTGTATTTTATATTTATATTTTATATTTATATTTTATATTTATATTTTATATATATTTTATATATATTTTATCTTTTTATATGTATATTTTTATTCATATTTTATATATATATTTTATATATTTTTATATATTTTATTTTTATCTGTGTATTTTATATTTATATTTTATATCTATATTTTATATCTATATTTTATATATATTTTATCTTTATATGTATATTTTTATTCATATTTTACATATATTTTATCTATATTAAAATTTTTTATAAGTATATCCTCTATTTATATTTTATATATATTTTATATATCCGATATATTTTTATATGTATATTTTATATATATTTTATATATTTGATATATTTTATATTTATATTTTATATCTATATTTTATATATATAACATATTTTTATCTGTGTATTTTATATTTATCTATATTTTACATATATTATTTATTTTTTACCTGTATATTTTATATTGATATTTATATTTATATTTTAATTTTTATTTTATTTTATATATTACATATATTTTATATAATTTATATTTTTATATTTATTATATTTTATATTTATTTTATGTTTTATATAAATATCAAATTTTATAAAATATTTTTTATTTTTAATTCTATTCTTATATTTTATAGATATATTATAAATATTTTATTTATACTTTATGTTTATATTTTATAGATATTCTTTATTTTGTATATGTATATTATATTTTTATTTTATATAAATAGAAAAGATTTAAAATATTTTATATTATTTCCATTCTATATTTGTAGAAAATATTGATAATATTTTATATTTTTATATTTACATAAATATATATTTTATCTAATATATATTTTATATTATTTTAATTTTATATTTATATTAGTATTGAAAATATTTTATATATATTTATATTTTTAGATAAATATAAATATATTTCTATTTTTATTCTGTTTATATATTTTATATTTGACAGATATTCTAGTTTACAGTTATTATATTATCTATAAAACATATTTTATTTTTATGATTATATTTTAGTTAAATATAAAAACTTTTAAATTTTATCATTGAAAATTTTAAATTTAAAATTTTAATTTCAAAATTTAAATTTAAAAATTTAAATTTAAATTTAAAAATTAAAATTTAAATTTAAAATTTAAATTTAAATTTAAATTTAAAATTTTAATTTAAAAACTTAAATTTAAATTGAAATTGAAATTTAAAATTTAAATTTAAAATTTTATAAAATATTTTATATTTATATTTTATATTTATATTTTGTATTTATATTTTATTTATATTCTATATATTTTATATGTATTTTATATTTCGATTTATATTTTATAGAAATATAAAATATTTAAATATTTTATAAATTTTATTTTATTTATATTTTATATTTTATATTTTATATTTTATATTTTATATTTTATTTTTATATTTTATATTTTATATTTTATTTTTATATTTATATTTATATTTTATTTTATATTTATATTTATATTTTATATTTTATTTATATTTTATATTTTATATTTTTATGCATATTCTATTCCCTTTATATTTTAATTAAATACAGAAATTTTAAAATAATTCATAAATATTTTATATTTTATATTTTTATTTATATTTTATATTTATATTTT
>NW_016690598.1:37028-39139 GCF_001604755.1 Lepidothrix coronata
GGAATCCAGAAATTCCAAGGTTTGGAATCCGGGAATGGTTTGGAATCCAAGCATCCCAGGATTTGGAATCCCTGATCCCAAACCATTCCCAGATTCCAAAGAATCCAAGAATTCCAAGGTTTGGAATCCGGGAATGGTTTGGAATCCAAGCATCCCAGGATTTGGAATCCCTGATCCCAAACCATTCCCAGATTCCAAAGAATCCAAGAATTCCAGGGTTTGGAAACAGGGAATGGTTGGAAATCCAGGAATTCCAGGGTTTGGAATCTCAGGATGGTTTGGATTTCAGGAATTCCACAGTTTGGAATCCGGGAATTCCAGGGTTTGGAATCCGGGAATGGTTTGGAATCCAAGCATCCCAGGATTTGGAATCCCTGATCCCAAACCATTCCCAGATTCCAAAGAATCCAAGAATTCCAGGGTTTGGAAACAGGGAATGGTTGGAAATCCAGGAATTCCAGGGTTTGGAATCTCAGGATGGTTTGGATTTCGGGAATTCCACAGTTTGGGATCCAGGAATTCCAGGGCTTGGAATCAAGGAATGGTTTGGAATCTGGGAATCTGGGAATGGTTTGGAATCTGGGAATTCCAGGGGTTGGAATCTGGGACTTCCAATGGTTTGGAATCCGGGAATGGTTTGGAATTCTGGAATCCAGGAGGGGTTTGGAATCCGGGAATCCCAGGGTTTGGAATTCCCGGCTTCCGAACCATTCCCGGATTCCAAGCCTTGGGATTCCCGGATTCTAAATCCTGGAATTCCCGGATTCCAAACCATTCCCGGATTCCAAACCAGTCTGGAATTCTTGGATTCCAAACCACAGAATTCCCAGATTCCCAACCTTTGGAATTCCCTAAATCCAAACCATGGGATTCCTGGATTCCGAATCACTCCCGGATTCCAAACTAATCTGGAATTCTTGGATTCCAAACCATTCCCAGATTCCAAACCATTCAATTCCCGGATTCCGAACCCTGGAATTCTCGGATTCCAAGCCATTCCCAGATTTTGAAGCAAGGAAATCTTGGATTCTTTGAAATCTGGGAAGGGTTTGGAATCCGGGAATCCCAAATTTGTTTGGAATCTGGGAATTCCGTGGCTTAAAATCCATGGAATGCACAGATTCCAAACCGTGGAATTCCCAGAATCCAAACCCTGGAATTCCTGGATTCCCAACCATTCCCGGATTCCAAAACCATGGATTCGCTTCCCAGGGAATGGTTTGGAATCTTGGAATCCCAGGGTTTGGGATCTGGGAATTCCAAAGGTTTGGAGTCTGGGAATGGTTTGGAATCAGGGAATTCCAGGGCTTGGAAGCTGGGAAGGGTTTGGAATCCGGGAATTCCAAATCATGGGATTCTTGGATTCCAAACCGTTCCCAGATTCCAAAAAAGTCCTGGATTCCAAACCATGGAATTCCCAGGTTCCAAATCATGGGATTCCCGGATTCCAAAACATTCAATTCCCGGATTCCTAAACCTTGGAATTGCTTGACTCCAAGCCATGGAATTCTCGGATTCCAAACCATTCCCAGACTTTAAACCATGGAATTCTTGGATTCTTTGGAATCAGGGAATTGTTTGGAATCTGGGAATTCCAAATTAATTTGGAATCGGGAAATTCCAAAGTTTGGAATCTGGGAATCCCTTGGTTTGGAATCTGGGAATGGTTTGAAATCTGGGAATTCCATGGCTTTGGAATTTGGGAATGGTTTGGAATCTGGGAATCCCATGATTTGGAATTCCCGGATTCCAAACCATTCCCAGATTCCAAAATTCCAAACCATTCCCTGATTCCAAACCATGGAATTCCCGGATTCCAAACCATTCCCTGATTCCAAAGAATCCAAGAATTCCGCAGTTTGGAATCATGGAATGGTTTGGAATCCGGGAATTCCGAGTTTTGGTATCTGGGAATGGTTTGGAATCCGAGAATCCCAGATTCCAAACCCTGGAATTCCCAGATTCCAAACTGTGGAATTCCCTAAATTCAAACCATTCCCGGATTCCAAACCCTGGAATTCTTGGATTCCAAACCTTGAAATTCCCTAAATTCAAACCATTCCCGGATTCCAAACCCTGGAATTCTTGGATTCCAAACCTTGAAATTCCCG
>NW_016690598.1:39938-42356 GCF_001604755.1 Lepidothrix coronata
CCCGGATTCCAAACCAGTCTGGAATTCTTGGATTCCGAACCACAGAATTCCCAGATTCCCAACCTTTGGAATTCCCTAAATCCAAACCCTGGGATTCCTGGATTCTGAATCATTCCCGGATTCCAAACCAGTCTGGAATTCTTGGATTCCGAACCACAGAATTCCCAGATTCCCAACCTTTGGAATTCCCTAAATCCAAACCCTGGGATTCCTGGATTCTGAATCATTCCCGGATTCCAAACCAGTCTGGAATTCTTGGATTCCGAACCAGAGAATTCCCAGATTCCCAACCTTTGGAATTCCCTAAATCCAAACCCTGGGATTCCTGGATTCTAAATCATTCCCGGATTCCAAACTAATCTGGAATTCCTGGATTCCAAACCATTCCCAGATTCCAGACCACAGAATTCCCAGATTCCAAACCATTCCCGGATTCCAAAATTCCAAACCATTCCCAGATTCCAAACTATGGAATTCCCTAAATCCAAAGCATGGAATTCCCGGATTCCAATCCATTCCCTGTAATTCCCGGATTCCAAACCCAGGAATTCCCAGATTCCAAACTGTGGAATTCCCTAATTTCAAACCATTCCCGGATTCCAAACCTTGAAATTCCCATGGAATTCCTGAATTCCTGGTTCAAAATCTGGGAATGGTTTGGAATCCGAGAATTCCATGGATTGGAGTCAGTTTGGCATCCGGGAATTCCAGGGTTTGGAATCTGGGAATTCCAGGGTTTGGAATCCGGGAATGGTTTGAATTTAGGGAATTCCATAGTTTGGAAGCTGGGAATTCCTGGGTTTGGAATCTGGGAAGGGTTTGGAATCCAGGATTCCAAACCATGGGATTCTTGGATTCCAAACCATTCCCGGATTCCAAACCAATCTGGAATTCTTGGATTCCCAACAAATTTGGGATTCCCAGATTCCAAGCCATGGAATTCCTGGAATTTGGAGTTCAGGAATGGTTTGGAATCCGGGAATGGTTTGGAACCTGGGAATTCCATGGCTTGGAATCCGGGACGTTTTTGGAATCTGGGAACGGTTTGGAATCCAAGAATCCCACGGTTTGGAATTCCCGGATTCCAAACCATTCCCAGATTCCAAACCCTGGAATTCCCGGATTCCAAACCATTCCAGGATCCCAAACCACAGATTTCCCGGATTTCAAGTCATGGAATTCCCAGATTCTAAAACCGTGGGATTCTTGGATTCTTTGGTATCCGGGAATGGTTTGGAATTTTGGAATCCGGGAATGGTTGGGACTCCGGGAATTCCATGGTTTGCAATCCCTGATTCCAAACCATTCCCTAATTTCCAAACCAGCCCCAAATTCCAAACCCTGGAATTCCCGGATTCCAAACCATTTCCTGACTCCAAAGAATCCAAGAATTCCATGGTTTAAAATCTGGGAATGGTTTGGAATCCGAGAATTCCATGGCTTGGAGTCAGGCAATTCCAAGGTTTGGAATCCGGGAATCGAATGGTTTGGAATCCGGGAATCATTTGGAATCTGGGAATGGTTTGGAATCCAAGAATCCCGGAATGGTTTGGAATCCGGGAATGGTTTGGAATTTTGGAATCAGGGAATGGTTTGGAATCTGGGAATCCCAAATTTGTTTGGAATCGGGAAATTCCAAAGTTTGGAATCAGGGAATGGTTTGGAATCCAGGAATTCCATGGTTTTGGAATTTGGGAAGGGTTTGGAATCTGGGAATCCCATGATTTGGAATTCCCGGATTCCAAACCCTTCCCGGATTCCAAACCTTGGGATTCCTAAATTCCAAAACATGGGATTCGGTGCTTCCAAATCTTGGCATTCCCAGATTCCAAACCATTCCCAAATTCCAAAACCATGGAATTCCCAGATTCCAAACCCTTCCCAGATTCCAAACCCAGGAATTCCCAGATTCCAAACTCTGGAATTCCCAAAATCCAAACGATTCTGAGATTCCAAATCCTGGAATTCCCGGATTCCAAACCATTCCCAGACTCCAAACCACGGAATTCCAGGATTCCAAACCATGGCATTCCTGGATTTCCAATCATTCCCAGTTTTCAAACCTTTCCCTGATTCCAAATCCTGGGATTCCCGGATTCCAGACCATGGAATTCCTGCATTCCAAACCATTCCTGGCTTCCAACCGTGGAATTCCCAGATTCCAAACAAATCTGGGATTCCCGGAGTCCAAACCATTCCCAGATTCCAAACCGTGCTGGAATTCTTGGATTCCACAACAGGGACTTCCCAGGTTCCAAACCCGAGAATTCCTGGATTCCAGCCCTTTCCCAGATTCCCCACAATGGAATTCCCACATTCCAAGCCATTCCCAAAGTCCAAACCTTGGGATTCCCGGCTTCCAAACCATTCCTGGAATTCCCGGATTCCCAACCCATCTGGGATTCCCGGATTCCAAAC
>NW_016690598.1:43552-45052 GCF_001604755.1 Lepidothrix coronata
CCAAACCCTTCCCAGATTCCAAATCCTGGAATTCCCGGATTCCAAACCCTTCCCAGATTCCAAATCCTGGAATTCCCGGATTCCAAACCCTTCCCGGATTCCAAAGAATCCAAGAATTCCAGGGTTTAAAATCTGGGAACGGTTTGGAATCCAGGAATGCTTTGGAATGCAGGAATTCCATGGTCTGGAATCCGGGAATCCCAGGATTTGGAATCAGGGAAAGGTTCGAAAACTGGGAATGATTGGAAATCCAGGAATGCCACGGTTTGGAATCCTGGAATTCCGCGGTTTGGAGTCTGGGAATGGTTTGGAATCCGGGAATTTCAAGGTTTGGAATCCGGGAATTCCAGGGTTTGGCATCCGGGAATGGTTTGAATTTAGGGAATTTCACAGTTTGGAATCTGGGAATTCCAGGGTTTGGAATCAAGGAATGGTTTGGAATCCGGGAATCCCAAATTTGTTTGGAATCCAGAAATCCCAAGGTTTGGAGCCAGGGAATGGTTTGGAATCCAAGAATCCCAGGGTTTGGAATTCCCGGATTCCAAAACACTCCCGGATTCCAAACCCTGGAATTCCTGGATTCCAAACCATTCCAGGATCCCAAACCACGGAATTCCCGGATTTCAAGTCATGGAATTCCCAGATTCTAACACCGTGGGATTCTTGGATTCTTTGGTATCCGGGAATGGTTTGGAATTTCGGAATCCGGGAATGGTTTGGACTCCGGGAATCCCGAATTTGTTTGGAAGCTGGGAATTCCAATGGTTTGGAATCTGGGAAGGGTTCGGAATCTGGGATTCCAAACTCTGGAATTCCCGGATTCCAAACCTTTCCCGGATTCCAAACCATTCCCAGAGTCCAATCCATGGAATTCCCGGATTCCAAACTGTGGAAATCCCAGAATTTCTCGGTTTTCTGGGAAGAAAGATCCGGGTTTGGAATCCGGGAATTCCAAATTGGTTTGGAATCGGGGAACGGTTTGGAATCCAGGAATCCTGGGATTTGGAATCCAGGAACGGTTTGGAATCCGGGAATTTGGAATTTGGAATCCCGGAATTCCAGGGTTTGGAATCCCAGGATCCCATGGTTTGCAATCCCTGATTCCAAACCATTCCCGGATTCCAAACCTTGGGATTCCTAAATTCCAAAACATGGGATTCGGTGCTTCCAAATCTTGGAATTCCCGGATTCCAAACCATTCCCAGATTCCAAACCATTCCCTGATTCCAAACCTTGGAATTTCTGGATTCCAAAAAAATTTGGGATTCCTGGAGTCCAAACCATTCCCTGATTCCAAAGAATCCAAGGATCCCCCGGTTTGGAATCCGGGAATTCCATGATTTGAAATCCGGGAATTCCGTGGTTTGGGATCCTGGAATGGTTTGGAATCCGGGAATTCCAGGGTTTGGAATCTGGGAATGGTTTGGAATTCGGGAATTCCACAGTTTGGAATCCGGGAATTCCGGGGTTTGGAATCTGGGAAGGGTTTGGAATCCGGGA
>NW_016690598.1:48850-52683 GCF_001604755.1 Lepidothrix coronata
TTGAAATCCGGGAATTCCGTGGTTTGGGATCCTGGAATGGTTTGGAATCCGGGAATTCCAGGGTTTGGAATCTGGGAATGGTTTGGAAGCGGGGAATTCCACAGTTTGGAATCTTGGAATTCCAGGGTTGGGAATCCAGAAATTCCAAGGTTTGGAGTCAGGGAATGGTTTGGAAACTGGGAATGGTTTGGAATCCAAGAATCCCATGGTTTTGAATCCCGGATTCCAAACCCTTCCCAGATTCCAAACCCTGGAATTCCCGGATTCCAAACTGTGGAATTCCCTAAATTCAAACCATTCCCGGATTCCAAACCCTGGAATTCCTGGATTCCAAACCTTGAAATTCCCGGATTCCAAACCATTCCCGGACTCCGAACCACGGAATTCCAGGATTCCAAACCGTGGCATTCCAGGATTTCCAATCATTCCCAGTTTTCAAACCTTTCCCTGATTCCAAATCCTGGGATTCCCGGATTCCAGACCATGGAATTCCTGAACTCCAAAGCATTCCTGGATTCCAAACCGATCCCAGATTTTAAACCCTGGAATTCTTGGATTCTTTGGAATCTGGGATTGGTTTGGAATCCGGGAATGTTTTGGAATCCGGGAATCCCAGATTTGTTTGGAAGCCGGGAATTCCATGGCTTGGAGTCCGGAAATTCCAAGGTTTGGAATCCAGGAATTCCAGGGTTTGGAATCCAGGAATTCCAGATGGGTTTGGAATCTGGGAAAGGTTTGGATTTAGGGAATTCCACGGTTGGGAATCTGGGAATTCCATGGTTTAAAATCCATGGAATTCCCAGAATCCAAATCCTGGAACTCCTGGATTCCAAACCATTCCCGGATTTTAAACCAAGGAATTCTTGGATTCTTTGGAATCAGAAAATGGTTTGGACTCCAGGAATCCCAAATTTGTTTGGAATCTGGGAATGGTTTGGAATCAGGGAATGGTTCAGAATCCAGGAATTCCCAGATTCCAAACCATTCCCAGATTCCAAATCCTGGAATTCCCAGTTTCCAAATCATGGAATTCCCGGATTCCAAACCATGTGATTCCTGGATTCCAAACCCTTCCCAGATTCCAAACAATTCCTGGATTCCAAACCATTCCCAGATTCCAAACCAAGGATTTTCTTCCCAGGGAATGGTTTGGAATCCAGGAATTCCTGGGTTTGGAATCTGGGAATGGTTTGAATTTAGGGAATTCCACAGCTTGGAATCTGGGAATTACTGGGTTTGGAATCTGGGAAGGGTTTGGAATCTGGGATTTCAAACCCTGGGATTCTTGGATTCCAAACCCTTCCCAGATTCCAAACCATTCCCAGATTCCAAAATTCCAAACCATTCCCGGATTCTGTTTGCAACGGTTTGGAATGTGGGAATGGTTTGGAATCCGGGAATTCCAGGGTTTGGGATCAGGGATCCCAAATCCTGGGAGTCTCGGATTCCAAACCCTTCCCTGACTCCGAGCCCTGGAATTTCCGGATTCCGAACAATTTTTTGGATTCTCCGATTCCAAACCATTCCCGGATTCCAAACCCTGGAATTCCAAGCCATTAAATTCCTGGATTTCAACCCGTGCAATTCCCGAAATCCAAGCCAATCCCAGATTCCAAAATTCCAACCCATTCCCGGATTCCAAACCCCGGAATTCCCAGATTCCAAACTGTGGAATTCCCTAAATTCAAACCATTCCCGGATTCCAAACCCTGGAATTCCCGGATTCCAAACCATTCCCAGATTCCAAACCCTGGAATTCCCAGATTCCAAATCCTGGAATTCCCGGATTCCAAACCATTCCCAGATTCCAAACCCTTCCCAGATTCCAAACCCTGGAATTCCCAGATTCCAAACCGTGGGATTCTTGGATTCTTTGGTATCCGGGAATGGTTTGGAATTTGGGAATCCGGGAATGGTTGGGACTCCGGGAATCCCGAATTTCTTTGGAATCTGGGAATTCCAATGGTTTGGAATCTGGGAAGGGTTTGGAATCTGGGATTCCAAACTCTGGAATTCCCGGATTCCAAACCTTTCCTGGTTTCCAAACCATTCCCTGATTCCAAACCCTGGAATTCCCAGATTCCAAATCCTGGAATTCCCGGATTCCAAACCCTTCCCAGATTCCAAAGAATCCAAGAATTCCAGGGTTTAAAATCTGGGATCGGTTTGGAATCCAGGAATGGTTCGGAATCCAGGAATTCCATGGTCTGGAATCCGGGAATCCCAGGATTTGGAATCAGGGAAAGGTTTGAAAACTGGGAATGATTGGAAATCTAGGAATGCCACGGTTTGGAATCCTGGAATTCCGTGGTTCGGAATCTGGGAATGGTTTGGAATCCAGGAATCCCAGGATTTGGAATCCGGGAATGGTTTGGAATCCGGGAATTTCAAGGTTTGGAATCCGGGAATTCCAGGGTTTGGAATCTGGGAAGGGTTTGGAATTCAGGAATTCCAGGGTTTGGGATCAGGGATCCCAAATCCTGGAATTCTTGGATTCTTTGGAATCCCGGAATGGTTTGGAATCGGGGAATTCCAGGATTTGGCGTCTGGGTTTGGTTTGGAATCCAGGAATTCCAGGACGTGAAATCCGGGAATGGTTTGGAATTTTGGGATCTGGGAAGGGTTTGGAATCCGGGAATTCCAGGCTTTGGAATCCGGGAGTGTTTTGGAATCTGGGAATTCCAAACCCTGGGATTCTTGGATTCCAAACCATTCCCTGGCTCCAAGTCCTGGAATTTCTGGATTCCCAATCAATTTGGGATTCCCAGATTCCAAACCCTTCCCAGATTCCAAACCCAGGAATTCCCAGCTTCCAAACTGTGGAATTCCCTAAATTCAAACCATTCCCGGATTCCAAGCCGTGGAATTCCCGGATTCCAAACCCTGAAATTCCCGGATTCCAAACCATTCCCAGATTCCAAACCACGGAATTCCAGGATTCCAAACCGTGGCATTCCTGGATTTCCAATCATTCCCAGTTTTCAAACCTTTCCCTGATTCCAAACCTTGGGATTCCCGGATTCCAGACCATGGAATTCCTGCATTCCAAACCATTCTTGGCTTCCAACCGTGGAATTCCCAGATTCCCAACCAATCTGGAATTCCCTGATTCCAAACAATTCCTTGATTCCAAACCTTTGGAATTCCCGGATTCCAAACCCCGGGATTCCAGGATTCCAAACCATTCCCTGGGAAGCGAATCCATGGTTTTGGAATCCGGGAATGGTTCGGAATCCAGGAGTTCCAGGGTTTGGATTCTGGGAATTCCACGGTTTGGAATCTGTGCATTCCATGGATTTTAAACCACGGAATTCCCGGATTCCAAACGAATTTGGGATTCCCAGATTCCAAACCCTTCCCAGATTCCAAAGAATCCAAGAATTCCGGGGTTTAAAATCTGGGAACGGTTTGGAATCTGGGAATTCCAAGCCATGACATTCCCAGATTCCAAACCCTGGGATTTTTGGATTCCAAACCATTCCCGGATTCCAAACCCTGGAATTCCCTAAATCCAAACCATTCCCGGATTCCAAAACCATTCCAGGATCCCAAACCACGGAATTCCCGGATTCCAAGTCATGGAATTCCCAGATTCTAAAACCGTGGGATTCTTGGATTCTTTGGTATCCGGGAATGGTTTGGAATTTTGGAATCCAAACCCTGGAACTCCCGGATTCCCAACCATTCCCGGATTCCAAAACCATTCCAGGATCCCAAACCACGGAATTCCCGGGTTTCAAGTCATGGAATTCCCAGATTCTAAAACCGTGGGATTCTTGGATTCTTTGGTATCCGGGAATGGTTTGGAATTTTGGAATCCAAACCCTGGAACT
>NW_016690598.1:56817-58111 GCF_001604755.1 Lepidothrix coronata
TGGTTTGGAATCCGGGAATTCCAAACCCTGGGATTCTTGGATTCCAAACCATTCCCGGATTCCAAACCAATCTGGAATTCCCAGATTCCCAACAAATTTGGGATTCCCAGATTCCAAGCCATGGAATTCCTGGAATTTGGAGTTCAGGAATGTTTTGGAATCCGGGAATGGTTTGGAACCTGGGAATTCCATGGCTTGGAATCCAGGACGTTTTTGGAATCTGGGAACGGTTTGGAATCCAAGAATCCCAGGGTTTGGAATTCCCGGATTCCAAACCATTCCCAGATTCCAAACCCTGGAATTCCCGGATTCCAAACCATTCCAGGCTCCCAAACCACGGAATTCCTGGATTTCAAGTCGTGGAATTCCCAGATTCTAAAACCGTGGGATTCTTGGATTCTTTGGTATCCGGGAATGGTTTGGAATTTGGGAATCCGGGAATGGTTTGGACTCCGGGAATCCCGAATTTGTTTGGAAGCTGGGAATTCCAATGGTTGGGAATCTGGGAAGGGTTTGGAATCCGGGATTCCAAACTCTGGAATTCCCGGATTCCAAACCCTGGAATTCCAAGATTCCAAACCATTCCCGGATTCCAATCCCTGGAATTCCCGAATTCCAAACCATTCCCGGATTCCAAACCAAGCCGGGATTCCCTGATTCCAAACCCGGAATTCCCAGATTCCAAACCCTTCCCGGATTCCAAACCCTGGAATTCCGAGATTCCAAACTGTGGAATTCCCTAAATTCAAACCATTCCCGGATTCCAAACCATGGGATTCTTGGATTCCAAACCCTTCCCAGATTCCAAAGAATCCAGGAATTCCAGGGTTTAAAATCTGGGATCGGTTTGGAATCCGGGAATGCTTTGGAATGCAGGAATTCCATGGTCTGGAATCCGGGAATCCCAGGATTTAGAATCAGGGAAAGGTTTGAAAACCGGGAATGATTGGAAATCCAGGAATGCCACGGTTTGGAATCCTGGAATTCCGTGGTTTGGAGTCTGGGAATGGTTTGGAATCCGGGAATTCCAGGATTTGGAATCCAAGAATTCCAGGGTTTGGAATCCGGGAATGGTTTGAATTTAGGGAATTCCACAGTTTGGAATCTGGGAATTCCAGGGTTTGGAATCTGGGAAGGGTTTGGAATCCGGGAATTCCAGGGTTTGGAATCCGGGAATGGTTTGAATTTAGGGAATTCCACAGTTTGGAATCTGGGAATTCCTGGGTTTGGAATCTGGGAAGGGTTTGGAATCCGGGAATTCCAGGGTTTGGAATCCGGGAATGGTTTGAATTTA
>NW_016690598.1:62226-64519 GCF_001604755.1 Lepidothrix coronata
AAACTGGGAATGATTGGAAATCCAGGAATGCCACGGTTTGGAATCCTGGAATTCCGTGGTTTGGAGTCTGGGAATGGTTTGAATTTAGGGAATTTCAAGGTTTGGAATCCGGGAATTCCAGGGTTTGGAATCCGGGAATGGTTTGAATTTAGGGAATTCCACAGTTTGGAATCTGGGAATTCCTGGGTTTGGAATCCGGGAATTGCAGGGAATGGTTTGGAATCTGGGAATTCCATGCTTTGGATTTAGGGAATTCCATAGTTTGGAATCTGGGAATGGTTTGGAATTTTGGAATCCGGGAAAGGGTTGGAATCTGGGAATTCTGTGGTCTGGAATCCGGGAATGGTTTGGAATCCAGGATTCCAAACTATGGGATTCTTGGATTCCAAACCGTTCCCGAATTCCAAACCAATCTGGAATTCTTGGATTCCAAACCCTGGAATGCCCGGATTCCAAACCATTCCCGGATTCCCGAGAATCCAAGATTTCCTTGGTTCAAAATCTGGGAATGGTTTGGAATCCGAGAATTCCATGGCTTGGAGTCCGTTTGGAATCCGGGAATTCCAGGGTTCGGAATCCGGGAATGGTTTGGAATCCAAGAATTCCTGATTAGTTTGGAATCCGGGAGTGATTTAGAATCCAGGAATCCCATGGTTTGGATTTAGGGAATTCCAAAGGTTGGGAATCTGGGAATTCTGTGGTTCGGAATCCAGGAATTCCAGACTGGTTTGGAATCAGGGAATGGTTCGGAATCCGGGAGGGATTTGGAATTTTGGAATCCGGGAATGGTTCGGAATCCGGGAATTCCAAACCCTGGGATTCTTGGACTCCAAACCCCTCCTGGATTCCAGAATTCCAAACCATTCCCGGATTCCAAACCATTGGAAGTCCCAGATTCCAAACCCTGGAATTCCCAGATTCCAAACCATTCCCAGATTCCAAACCATTGGAAGTCCCAGATTCCAAACCCTGGAATTCCCAGATTCCAAACCATTCCCAGATTCCCAGATTCCAAACCATTCCTTGATTCCAAGCCCTGGAATTCCTGGATTCCAAACTGTGGAATTCCCTAAATTCAAACCATTCCCAGACTCCAAACCACGGAATTCCAGGATTCCAAACCGTGGCATTCCTGGATTCCAAACCATTCCCTGATTCCAAACCCTGGAATTCCCAGATTCCAAACCGTTCCCAGATTCCAAATCCTGGAATTTCCAGGTTTTCCAGGAAGAAATTCCAAGCTTTGGAATCAGGGAATGGTTTGGATTTAGGGAATTCCACAGTTTGGAATCTGGGAATTCCAGGGTTTGGAATCCGGGAATTCTTTGGAATCTGGGAATCTCAAATTTGTTTGGAATCCGGGAATGGTTTGGAATCCGGGAATTTCAAGGTTTGGAATCCGGGAATTCCTGGGTTTGGAATCCGGGAATTGCAGGGAATGGTTTGGAGTCTGGGAATTCCATGCTTTGGATTTAGGGAATTCCATAGTTTGGAATCTGGGAATGGTTTGGAATTTTGGAATCCAGGAAAGGGTTGGAATCTGGGAATTCTGTGGTCTGGAATCTGGGAAGGGTTTGGAATCCAGGATTCCAAACTATGGGATTCTTGGATTCCAAACCGTTCCCGAATTCCAAACCAATCTGGAATTCCTGGATTCCAAACATGGAATTCCTGGATTCCAAACCATTCCCAGATTCCCAAGAATCCAAGATTTCCTTGGTTCAAAAGCTGGGAATGGTTTGGAATCCAAGAATTCCAGATTAGTTTGTAACCCGGGAATGGTTTGGAATCTGGGAATTCCAGGATTTAGAATCCGGGAATCCCAAGGTTTGGAATCCGGGAATGGTTCGGAATCCGGGAATTCCAAACCCTGGGATTCTTGGATTCCAAACCCCTCCTGGATTCCAAAATTCCAAACCATTCCCGGATTCCAAACCTTTGGAATTCCCAGATTCCAAACCCTGGGATTCCTAAATTCCAAACCATGGGATTCGGTGCTTCCAGATCTTGGAATTCCCGGATTCCAAACCATTCCCAGATTCCAAAGAATCCAAGAATCCCACGGTTTGGAATCTGGGAATTCCATGATTTAGAATCCAAGAATTCCAGGGTTTGGAATCTGGGAATGGTTTGGGATCAGGGATTCCAAATCCTGGGATGCTTGGATTCCAAACCATTCCCGGATTCCAAACCTTGGAATTTCTGGATTCCCAACCCTGGAATTCCAAGATTCCAAACTGTGGAATTCCCCGCTTCCGAACCATTCCCAGATTCCAAACCCTGGAATTCTTGG
>NW_016690598.1:65225-67308 GCF_001604755.1 Lepidothrix coronata
CCAAGAATTCCAGGGTTTGGAATCTGGGAATGGTTCGGAAGCGGGGAATTCCACAGTTTGGAATCTTGGAATTCCAGGGTTGGGAATCCAGAAATTCCAAGGTTTGGAATCCGGGAATGGTTTGGAATCCAAGCATCCCAGGATTTGGAATCCCTGATCCCAAACCATTCCCAGATTCCAAACCCTGGAATTCTTGGATTCTAAATCATGGAATTCCCAGATTCCAAACCGTGGGATTCTTGGATTCTTTGGAATCTGGGAATGGTTTGGAATCCGGGAATTCCAAGATCTGGAAGCACCGAATCCCATGGTTTGGAATTTAGGAATCCCAGGGTTTGGAATCTGGGAATTCCAAAGGTTTGGAATCCGGGAATGGTTTGGAATTTTGGAATCCAGGAGGGGTTTGGAATCCAAGAATCCCAGGGTTTGGAATTCCCGGATTCCGAACCATTCCCGGATTCCAAACCTTGGAATTTCTGGATTCCCAACCCTGGAATTCCAAGATTCCAAACTGTGGAATTCCCCGCTTCCGAACCATTCCCAGATTCCAAACCCTGGAATTCCCGGATTTCAAACCATTCCAGGCTCCCAAACCACGGAATTCCCGGATTTCAAAGCATGGAATTCCCAGATTCCAAACCGGGGGATCCTTGGATTCTTTGGAATCAGGGAATGGTTTGGAATCCGGGAATTCCAAGATCTGGAAGCACCGAATCCCATGTTTTGGAATCCGGGAATCCCAAATTTGTTTGGAATCAGGGAATTCCATGGTTTGGAATGAGGGAATGGTTTGGAATTTGGGAATTCCAGGCTTTGGAAGCCGGGAATGGTTTGGAATCCAAGAATTCCAGATTGGTTTGGAATCCAGAAATTCCACGACTTGGACTCAGGGAATGGTTTGGAATCCGAGAATCCCAGGATTTGGAATCCCTGATCCCAAACCATTCCCTGATTCCAAACCCTGGAATTCCCGGATTCCAAACCATTCCCTGGGAAGAAAATCCATGGTTTGGATTCCAGGAATTCCAGATTGGTTTGGAATCCGGGAACGGTTTGGAATCCAGGAATTTTCCCAGGAATTGTCGGGAAAATCCCGGGAAAGCCGGAATTGACCTCTTCGTTTCTCCGGACCAGGAGGAAATTCGGGAATTCCATTCCGGGGGAGTCGGGCTGGGGATGGTTCGGGATCGGCCTTCCAGCATCCCCAGGGAATTCCTGGAATGTGGCTGATCCGTAGGCTGGGATTCCGGGATCCGTGGAGCGCCCCAGGCCCTTCTTTGGCTCCAGGGGGAATTCCTGGATTCCAAACCCTGGAATTCCTGGATTCCAAACCAATCCCAGATTCCAAATCATTCCCAGATTCCAAACCCTGGATTTCCAAGATTCCAAGCCATTCCCAGATTCCAAACCATTCCGGATTCTGTTTGCAATGGTTCGGAATGTGGGAATGGTTTGGAATCCGGGAATTCCAGGGTTTGGAATCTGGGACGGGTTTGGGATCAGGGATTCCAAATCCCGGCATTCCCAGACTCCAAACCCTTCCTGGATTCCAAACGATGGAATTCCCGGATTCCAAACCAATCTGGAATTCTTGGATTCCAAACCATTCCCGGATTCCAAAGAATCCAAGAATTCCATGGTTTAAAATCTGGCAATGGTTTGGAATTCCGGGAATTCCAGGGTTTGGAATCCAAAAATCCCAGATTGGTTTGGAATCCGGGAATTCCATCGTTTGGAATCCAGGAAGGGTTTGGAATCCGGGAATCCCAAACGGGACCGGCTCCGCTTTGGGAATGACCTGGAGACAAATTCCCAACCCTGGGATTCTTGGATTCCAAACCCCAGAATTCCCAGATGATTTGGAATCAGGGAAAGGTTTAAAAACTGGGAATGATTGGAAATCCAGGAATGCCACGGTTTGGAATCCTGGAATTCCGTGGTTTGGAGTCTGGGAATGGTTTGAATTTAGGGAATTCCACAGTTTGGAATCTGGGAATTCCAGGGTTTGGAATCCGGGAATGGTTTGAATTTAGGGAATTCCACAGTTTGGAATCTGGGAATTCCAGGGTTTGGAATCCGGGAA
>NW_016690598.1:70816-71864 GCF_001604755.1 Lepidothrix coronata
CAGGGATTCCAAATCCTGGGATGCTTGGATTCCAAACCATTCCCGGATTCCAAACCGTGGAATTCCCGGATTCCAAACCATTCCCAGATCCCAAAATTCCAAACCATTCCCGGATTCCAAGGCCTGGAATTCCTGGATTCCAAACCAAACCCAGACGCCAAATCCTGGAATTCCCCGATTTCAAACCTTTCCCAGATTCCAAATCCTGGAATTCCCAGATTCCAAACCATTCCCCGATTCCAAAGAATCCAAGAATTCCATGATTTAAAATCTGGGAATGGTTTGGAATCCGGGAATGCTTTGGAATTTTGGAATCTGGGAATGGCTTGGATTTCGGGAATTGCACGGGTTGAAATCCAGGAATTTCATGGCTTGGAATTCCAGGGTTTGGAATCCGGGAATGGGTTGGAATCGGAGAATCCCCAAATTGTTCGGAATCCGGAAATTCCAGGGCTCGGAGTCAGGGAAGGGTTTGGAATCCGAGACTCCCAGGATTTGCGATCCCTGATCCCAAACCCTGGAATTCCTGGATTCCAAACCATTCCCAGATTCCCAGATTCCAAACCATTCCTTGATTCCAAGCCCTGGAATTCCTGGACTCCAAACTGTGGAATTCCCGAAATCCAAACCATTCCCGGATTCCAAATCCTGGAATTCCCGGATTCCAAACCACTCCCGGATTCCAAACCTTGGAATTTCTGGATTCCCAACCCTGGAATTCCAAGATTCCAAACTGTGGAATTCCCCGCTTCCAAACCATTCCCAGATTCCAAACCCTGGAATTCCCGGATTTCAAACCATTCCAGGATCCCAAACCACGGAATTCCCGGATTCCAAACCGTGGGATCCTTGGATTCTTTGGAATCAGGGAATGGTTTGGAATCCGGGAATTCCAAGATCTGGGAGCACCGAATCCCATGTTTTGGAATTTAGGAATCCCAAGGTTTGGAATCTGGGAATTCCATGGATTGGAAGCTGGGAATAGTTTGGAATTCCCGGATTCCAAACCAGGATCTTTCTTCCCAGAAAACCGAGAAATTCTGGGATT
>NW_016690598.1:73536-74433 GCF_001604755.1 Lepidothrix coronata
CCCTGATTCCAAATCCTGGGATTCCCGGATTCCAAACCATTCCTGGCTTCCAACCGTGGAATTCCCGGATTCCCAACCAATCTGGAATTCCTAGATTCCAAACCTTTCCCAGATTCCAAACCTTTGGAATTCCCGGATTCCAAACCTTGGGATTCCTAAATTCCAAAACATGGGATTCGGTGCTTCCAGATCTTGGAATTCCCCGATTCCAAACCATTCCCTGATTCCAAAGAATCCAAGGATCCCCCGGTTTGGAATCTGGGAATTCCATGCTTTGGAATCTGGGAATTCCATGCTTTGAAATCCGGGAATTCCGTGGTTTGGGATCCTGGAATGGTTTGGAATTCAGGAATTCCATTGTTTGGGATCAGGGATCCCAAATCCTGGAATTCTTGCATTCTTTGGAATCAGGGAATGGTTTGGAATCTGGGAATTCCAGGATTTGGCGTCTGGGTTTGGTTTGGAATCCAGGAATTCCAGGACTTGAAATCCGGGAATGGTTTGGAATTTTGGAATCTGGGAATGGTTTGGAATCCAGGAATCCCAGGATTTGGAATCCCTGATCCCAAACCATTCCCAGATTCCAAAGAATCCAAGGATTCCACGGTTTGGAAACAGGGAATGGTTGGAAATCCAGGAATCCCACAGTTTGGAATCCGGGAATCCCGAGGTTTGGCATCCGGGAGTGGTTTGGAATCCGGGAATTCCAGGATTTGGAATCAAGGAATGGTTTGGATTTCGGGAATTCCACAGTTTGGAATCCGGGAATTCCAGGGCTTGGAATCAAGGAATGGTTTGGGATCTGGGAATCTGGGAATGGTTTGGAATCTGGGAATTCCAATGGTTTGGAATCCGGGAATGGTTTGGAATTTTGGAATCCAGGAGGGGTTTGGAATC
>NW_016690598.1:76265-81201 GCF_001604755.1 Lepidothrix coronata
TTTCGAACCTTTCCCTGATTCCAAATCCTGGGATTCCCGGATTCCAGACCATGGAATTCCTGGATTCCAAACCACTCCCAGATTCCAAACCAATCTAGAATTCCCAGATTCCAAACCATTCCTGGGTTCAAAACCATGGAATTCCCCGATTCCAAACCATACCGTGATTCCAAACCATGGATTTTCTTCCCAGGAATGGTTTGGAATCAGGGAATGGTTTGGATTCAGGGATTCCAAATCCTGGGATTCTTGAATTCCAAACCATTCCCAGATTCCAAACCACGGATTTTCTTCCCAGGGAATGGTTTGGAACCCAGGAATCCCGGGGTTTGGACTCTGGGAATTCCAGGGTTGGGAATCTAGGAACGGTTTGGATTTAGGGAATTCCAGGGTTTGGAATCTGGGAATTGCGCGGCTTAAAATATAGGAATGGCTTGGAATCCGGGAATCCCAAAGTTTGGAATCAGGGAGCGGTTTGGAACCTGGGAATTCCATGGTTTGGAATCCAGGAATACCCAAATTTGCTTGGAATCCAGAAATTCCAGGGTTTGGAATCTGGGAACGGTTTGGAATCCAAGAATCCCATGGTTTGGAATTCCCGGATTCCAAACCATTCCCAGATTCCAAACCCTGGAATTCCCAGATTCCAAACCATTCCCAGATCCTGTTTGCAATGGTTTGGAACGTGGGAATGGTTTGGAATCCGGGAATTCCAGGGTTTGGAATCCGAGAATGGTTTGGAATTCAGGAATTCCAGGGTTTGGAATCCAGGAACGGTTTGGAATTCAGGAATTCCATGGTTTGGGATCAGGGATCCCAAATCCTGGGAGTCTCGGATTCCAAACCATTCCCTGACTCCGAGCCCTGGAATTTCCGGATTCCGAACAATTTGGGGATTCTCGGATTCCAAACCATTCCCGGATTCCAAACCCAGGAATTCCCAGATTCCAAACTGTGGAATTCCCTAATTTCAAACCATTCCCGGATTCCAAACCTTGAAATTCCCGGATTCCAAACCTTGAAATTCCCATGGAATTCCTGAATTCCTGGTTCAAAATCTGGGAATGGTTTGGAATCCAAGAATTCCATGGATTGGAGTCAGTTTGGCATCCGGGAATTCCAGGGTTTGGAATCCAAGAATTCCAGGGTTTGGAATCCGGGAATGGTTTGAATTTAGGGAATTCCACAGTTTGGAATCTGGGAATTCCAGGGTTTGGAATCTGGGAAGGGTTTGGAATCCTGGATTCCAAACCATGGGATTCTTGGATTCCAAAGCATTCCCGAATTCCAAACCAATCTGGAATTCTGGGATTCCAAACCGTGGAATTCCCGGATTCCAAACCATTCCCGGATTCCCGAGAATCCAAGATTTCCTTGGTTCAAAATCTGGGAATGGTTTGGAATCCGAGAATTCCACGGCTTGGAGTCAGTTTGGAATCCGGGAATTCCAGGGTTTGGAATCCGGGAATGGTTTGAATTTAGGGAATTCCACAGTTTGGAATCTGGGAATTCCTGGGTTTGGAATCCGGGAAGGGTTTGGAATCCTGGATTCCAAACTATGGGATTCTTGGATTCCAAACCGTTCCCGAATTCCAAACCAATCTGGAATTCTGGGATTCCAAACCCTGGAATTCCCGGATTCCAAACTGACTCCAAGCCGTGGAATTCTCGGAGTCCAAACCATTCCCAGATTTTGAACAAAGGAAATCTTGGATTCTCTGGAATCCGGGAATGGTTTGGAATCCGGGAATTCCAGGGTTTGGAATCTGGGAAGGGTTTGGAATCCTGGATTCCAAACTATGGGATTCTTGGATTCCAAACCGTTCCCGAATTCCAAACCAATCTGGAATTCTTGGATTCCAAACCCTGGAATTCGGGAATTGAATGGTTTGGAATCCGGGAATGGTTTGGAATCCGGGAATTCCAGGGTTTGGANGGATTCCAAACCCTTCCCAGATTCCAAACCCAGGAATTCCCAGATTCCAAACTGTGGAATTCCCTAAATTCAAACCATTCCCGGATTCCAAACCCTGGAATTCCCGGATTCCAAACTGACTCCAAGCTGTGGAATTCTCGGATTCCAAACCATTCCCAGATTTTGAACCAAGGAAATCTTGGATTCTCGGGAATCCGGGAATGGTTTGGAATCCAAGAATCCCAGGGTTTGGAATCCCGGATTCCAAACCCTTCCCAGATTCCAAACCCAGGAATTCCCAGATTCCAAACTGTGGAATTCCCTAAATTCAAACCATTCCCGGATTCCAAACCCTGGAATTCCCGGATTCCAAACTGACTCCAAGCCGTGGAATTCTCGGATTCCAAACCATTCCCAGATTTTGAACCAAGGAAATCTTGGATTCTCGGGAATCCGGGAATGGTTTGGAATCCAAGAATCCTGGATTCCAAACCCTTCCCAGATTCCAAACCCAGGAATTCCCAGCTTCCAAACTGTGGAATTCCCTAAATTCAAACCATTCCCAGATTCCAAACCCTGGAATTCCCGGATTCCAAACCTTGAAATTCCCAGATTCCAAACCATTCCCGGACTCCAAACCACGGAATTCCAGGATTCCCAACCGTGGCATTCCTGGATTTCCAATCATTCCCAGTTTTCGAACCTTTCCCTGATTCCAAATCCTGGGATTCCCGGATTCCTGGCCATGGAATTCCTGAATTCCAAACCATTCCTGGATTCCAAACCGTTCCCAGATTCCAAGCCCTGGAATTCCCGGATTCCAAACCCTTCCCAGATTCCAAAGAATCCAAGAATTCCAGGGTTTAAAAGCTGGGAATGGTTTGGAATCTGGGAATTCCATGGATTGGATTTAGGGAATTCCAAGGTTTGGAATCCGGGAATCCCAAGGTTTGGAACCTGGGAATTCCATGGTTTGGAATCCGGGACTTTTTTGGAATCTGGGAACGGTTTGGAATCCGGGAATCCCATGGTTTGGAATTCCCGGATTCCAAATCATTCCCAGATTCCAAACCCTGGAATTCCAAGCCATGAAATTCCTGGATTTCAACCCGTGCAATTCCCGAAATCCAAGCCATTCCCAGATTCCAAAATTCCAACCCATTCCCGGATTCCAAACCCCGGAATTCCTGGATTCCAAACCGCTCCCAGGTGCCAAACCTTGGGATTCCCTGATTCCAAGTTGTGGAATTCCCAGATTCCAAACCTTGGAATTGCCTGACTCCAATCCATGGAGCTCTCGGATTCCAAACCATTCCCAGATTTTAAACCATGGAATTCTTGGATTCTTTGGAATCTGGGAATGGTTTGGATTTCGGGAATTCCACAGTTTGGAATCCAGGAATTCCAGGGCTTGGAATCAAGGAATGGTTTGGGATCCGGGAATCCCAAATTGATTTGGAATCCCGAAATTCCAGGGCTTGGAATCCGGGAATGGTTTGGAATTTTGGAATCCAGGAGGGGTTTGGAATCCAAGAATNTGGAATCCAGGAGGGGTTTGGAATCCAAGAATCCCAGGGTTTGGAATTCCCGGATTCCGAACCATTCCCGGATTCCAAAATTCCAAATCCCGCCCGGATTCCGAACCATTCCCGGATTCCAAACCTTGGGATTCCTGGATTCTAAATCCTGGAATTCCCAGATTTGAAACCATTCCCAGATTCCAAACCAGTCTGGAATTCTTGGATTCTGAACCACAGAATTCCCAGATTCCCAACCTTTGGAATTCCCTAAATCCAAACCATGGGATTCCTGGATTCCGAACCACTCCCGGATTCCGAACTAATCTGGAATTCTCGGATTCCAAACCATTCCCAGATTTTGAAGCAAGGAAATCTTGGATTCTCTGGAATCCGGGAAGGGTTTGGAATCCAGGAATTCCAGGGTTTGGAATCCCAGAATTCCAGATTGGTTTGGAATTCGGGAACGGTTTGGAATCCAAGAATCCCCTAGTTTGGAATCCTGGATTCCAAACCCTTCCCAGATTCCAGACCACAGAATTCCCAGATTCCAAACCATTCCCGGATTCCAAAATTCCAAACCATTCCCAGATTCCAAACTATGGAATTCCCAAAACCCAAAGCATGGAATTCCCGGATTCCAATCCATTCCCTGCAATTCCCGGATTCCCAACCATTCCCTGGGAAGAAAATCCACGGTTTGGAATCCGGGAATTCCATGGTTTGGAATCCCAGAATCCCATGGTTTTGAATCCCTGATTCCAAACCATTCCCGGATTCCAAAATTCCAAACCCTTCCCAGATACCAAAGAATCCAAGAATCCCACGGTTTGAAATCCAGGAATTCCAGGGTTTGGAATCCGGGAATTCCAATGGTTTGGAATCTGGGAATGGTTTGGAATCCGGGAATTCCAAACCATGGGATTCTTGGATTCCAAACCGTTCCCAGCTTCCAAAAAATTCCCGGATTCCAAACCATTCCCAGATTCCAAACCCTGGAATTTCTGGATTCCAAGCAAATTTGGGTATTCCTGGATTCCAAACCATGGAATTCCCAGGTTCCAATCCGCTCCCTGATTCCAAACTTTGGGATTCCCGGATTCCAAGCCATTCCTATATTTTAAGCCGTGCAATTCCCAGATTCCAAACCCTGGAATTCCCAGAGTCCAAACCCCGGGATTCCTGGGTTCCAAACCATTCCCTGGGAAGAAAATCCATGGTTTGGAATCTGGGAATGGTTTGGAATTCAAGAATCCCAGGATTTGGAATCCCTGAATCCAAACCATTCCCTGATTCCAAACCATTCCCTGGGAAGAAAATCCATGGTTTGGAATCACGGTATGGTTTGGAATCGGGGAATTCCATGGTTTTGAACCCAGGAATGGTTTGGAATCTGGGAATTCTAGATTGGTTTGGAATCTGGGAGTGGTTTGGAATCCAGGAATTCCAGGATTTGGAATCTGGGAATTCTAGATTGGTTTGGAATCTGGGAGTGGTTTGGAAT
>NW_016690598.1:82815-84215 GCF_001604755.1 Lepidothrix coronata
TATGATATGATATATAATATTATAATGTAATAGATATTATATGATATTATATATAATATATTATATATCATATATTACAGTATTATAGTATTATATTATTACGTATTATATTATATTTTATAGTATATTATATTTTATATTATATTACTATATATATAATATATTATATTTTATATATTATATAATATTATATAATATTATTATATATTATATTGTGTTATTATATATTATATTATATATGATATATTATATAGTATAATATTATATTGTATAATATTATATAGTATAATATTATATATAATATATTTAAATAATGACATATTATAAAATAATTATATATTATATAATAATCATATATTACATAATACAAATTGTCATATAACACATAATCATATAAAAATAAGCAAACATATATGAATATACATTTACATACAAGGAAATATCTACATCTAATATATATAATATGTAACAATAATGACATATTATAAAATAATTATATATTATATAATAATCATATATTACATAATACAAATTGTCATATAATACGAAATTATATAAAAATAAGCAAACATATATAAATATACATTTACATACAAGGAAATACCTATATCTATTATACATAATATACTATAATAATTATATTATATTATAAAATAATTATATATTATATAATAATATAATATTACATAATACAAGTTGTCGTATAACACATAATCATATAAAAATAAGCAAACATCTATAAATATACATTTACATCCAAGGAAATATCTATATCTACTATATATAATATACTATAATAATTATATTATATTATAAAATAATTATATGTTATATAATAATTTAATATTACATAATACAAGTTGTCGTATAATATATAATCATATAAAAATAAGCAAACATATATAAATATACATTTACATACAAGGAAATACCTACACCTACACAGATACACAATCCCAACCTCTCCCCTCCTCCGTCCCTGCCGGGCCCACACAAGGCACCGCGGCAGCTCCCGGGCCACGGGCGGGAAGGAAAACGGCCGTGAAACACTAAAACTACCAAAAAACTTGTATTTTCGCCCAAAATCTCCTCTGCTCTGCAAAGAGGGTGGGGAAGGTCCCCCCTGACCCTGGCAGGGCCCGCTGACCGGGGCCCAGAACGTTGCCATCAGTCGCAGTGACCGTCAGGCAACGTGACCACGGAGTCCTCCTCCGACCCCAGAAATCCATCAGACACGTTAGATAAGAGCTGTTCCTGCACTGAGGAACATCAGAGCAACATCACACCAACATCAACATCACACCAACACCAACATCAACATCACACCAACATCACACCAACATCAACATCACACCAACATCAACATCACACCAACATCAACATCACACCAACATCACACC
>NW_016690598.1:85330-86866 GCF_001604755.1 Lepidothrix coronata
AACATCACACCAACATCACACCAACACCAACATCACACCAACATCAACATCACACCAACATCAACATCAACATCACACCAACATCACACCAACACCAACATCACACCAACATCAACATCACACCAACATCAACATCAACATCACACCAACATCACACCAACACCAACATCACACCAACATCAACATCAACATCACACGAGGCAACATCACAGCCCCGGGTCGTTTTGGACGGGCAGAGAAAAACCTGCTCCTCCCCCCTTTTTTTTAAGCCTGGACTGTTCTCGAAATCGGGCTGAAACACCATGGAAAAAGAGCATCTCTGGGTGCTCGTGTTCCCCCCTACACCAAGGCAGGCTCTGTCCAGCGCTGTGAGGGCAGTTCTCCCGCTCAAAAATCAAGCTGGGAAACATCCAAGTCCGCGCAACTGTGGAAAACTGGTGGCCAAACCACAAAAAAACCTGACTTACACAACACCGATGTTTCACCCCAGTTTTCCCCCCGAAATCAGAGGCAGCGTTATGTGACTCCTTTCCCTTTTTGCCTCTTCCTTTGCTTTTGGCTCTTTTGGCGCGGTTTGACCGAAGAACACGAAGTTATTCCAGCTCTCTCTCCTCTCCAAGGAGCCACCTGCCTCCCAGGCGTGATCCCAGTCTGCTCTTGGTAGGAAACCAGTTTGGTTGCCAGATGTTCGACCGGATTTGGCCGGAAAGGTCTTCGTGTTCTCATCAGCAGCCCGCCAGAATTACACTCCTCCTTCCAGTGGGGCGTTGCCCGGCTTTGACCCGGGGTGTTTTTAACCAGGTCGCTCATCAGCGTTTCCTCAGGCAGGTGCTACCTGCAGCTCTGGTCTCAAAAACGCAGAGGCCACGCCGGGTTTGCGTGGGAATTATTTCCCTCGCTCGGGAAATAATTAGAAGGGGATTTTAACGAGCGCGGGGGGCAGGCCACGCGGCTCACGGGCAGGGCACGGGCAGAGGTGTCGACCAGCAGCAGCCCCCGCCGGCACAAAACCAGCCCTTTTCGCCCCGTTTTCCCCGCCAGTGTTCCCTCCCGAAGCACCCACCCTGATGTCGGTCTTTGTTCCGGCCTCTAAAAATCCCGTAACGAGTCAAGCTGAAAAAAACAACAGAGAAACATGTAAAAATATTGAGAACACGGGAGCAGGGACCGGTTTGTGAGGAGCTGGCGGAGACGGTGCGTTGGGGGGGAGGAGGCAAGAAAGTTGGGAAAAATGCGGTCGAAAAGCAAAATTTCAGCTGCGCAGGGATGGGACAGATTTTGCTGCTCGGAGGAATCGGAGGAGAAAACTCTTTCTCCTCACGGGGAGGAGCCCTCAGGCACCCTGAGGGCCGGTTTTAGGGAGGCAGGCACCGTTTTTTGATGCTGAAAACACCAAAACTGCCGGTGGGGCAAGCAACGTCCCCCAGCACAGAGACAAAGAACGTGGCACCGAGACGGTCCTGCACTTTGGGCACAACAACCCCCGGCAGCTCCAGGCTGGGCCAGAGGGGCTGGAGAGCAGCCAGGCAGGGAGGG
>NW_016690598.1:87547-91625 GCF_001604755.1 Lepidothrix coronata
ATGATTCTGTGACTCTGTGACTCTGTGATTCTATGATTCTGTGACTCTGTGATTCATCTCTGGGAACGTGACATCCCGATCCAGCAGCTGGCACCAGCTTGGATTTAGATCCGGGAGATATTAGTTTTTGATTTTTTTTGAAGTGAAAGTTCCAGATGGGGATTTGTTTCAACACTCAGGAAAAAACTGGTGGGTCTTGACCTGTAGAGGTGAAGGAAGTGTTGCAGCCAGAGATTAAAAAGGTGCTTTGATTCCACTTCTACCTGGTGATTTGGGGCAGGCAAGGGAGGGAGATTGTTTTTTAGTGGGGAGAAAGCCAACTGCTGTGGCTTTTAGGCCTCCAAATCCAATCGCAGAGCTCCACCCAGTTACCAGGGCTGTGACCTGGTAATTGGCGTATAAGTATCCCACCGGGATCCATTATTTTCCATACCAGGTCATCAAAAACTGAAGACTCATGGTCTTAAGCTGTGCCAGGGGAGGTTTAGGTTGGATATTAGGAAGAAATTCTTTCCAGAGAGGGTGATCAGCCATTGGAGTGGGCTGCCCATTCTCCATCCCTGGAGGTGTTTAAGGACAGACTGGATGTGGCATCAGTGCCATGGGCTGGGAACCACAGCAGTAGTGGATCAAGGGTTGGACTTGATGACCTCGGAGATCCCTTCCAACCCAGCTAATTCCACGATTCTGTGAATGGAACAGGTTCCAGGAACGCTCTCCATCTCCTCTGCTCGGGCTGCCTGGTGGGGTTGTTCCAGAGCGAGACCCACGGACGCACCAACCACCTGCTCTTCCCTGCCCTGCCGGACACCTCCCAGGCACCCGCGGGGCGTCTTTGGAAACACAAGCAGTGGAGAGCCCTGCTGGGACGGTCCCTGCAGCTGCCCTGACTGTCAGCGCAGGGCTGGAGGGAGAGGCAAAGCCCTCGGGTGCTGCGGGATCTGCGCCTCGGGGCAGACCGGACCTCTGCCCTTCCCACCCAGCACCTGAGGGAAACACACTTATTTCACCATTCCCTCCCCTTCCCGCCTCACAAAACGGGGTTTTTCATTAAACCCGAGGTCACCCATAGCAGGCGACACCAGGGACGGGGGACTTGGTGTGGCCCCGACCTTCGGATTTGAAAACGAACGCTCCGGGGCGCCGAATTCGACCGGCCGTGAAACAGCAGAGGGGGGAACGTTTGGGTTTGAGCGGGGCTGGTCAATGAAAGGGCAAGCGGCGGCTTTGCACGACGCGTTCCACCCGGCGCAGAGGTCCGGCTGAGCCTTCCTCTGCATCTGATTCTGTCGAGAAAAGCAGGAGCATAAAAAGCCCTCTGCGAACCTTCTCGACAGCCCGGGGAGGTTTCCGAGCCCGCGGCAATTTCTCTGCGTGCTCTGCCTCGACCCCGGCTCTCACCTCCCCCGGCAGCACAAGGAAGCCCCTCCTCGCCCTAATTAAAACTTTAACGTGTGGATTAGCTCCTGGCCAGCCAGGTCAGCCCGCTGCCGGCTGCGTTTGTAACCCCAGACGTTCGCGCTCGGCGACAAAGGGAAAAGGTTCCGAACCAACCAAGAGCTTTGATTGTGCAGACACAATTTTATTATTTTCCCCCCGGAAGTCTGACAGGGTTTTGTAGGAAAGTCTTCGCCGATCGTTCCCGCGGGTCACCGGAGCAAACGGGAGCGGGGGGGAGGGGAGCATAAACTCCTCGCTGCACCCGGGGTTTTTGGCTGTCCCCTCTAACCCGAGGTGGGAACTGATCCTTACGACCCCCCACGGTTCAGAAAGGAGATTCCCGAGGACCCTTTTCCTCCTCGCTGCCGGCTCCGAACAGACAAATTATCAAACCCTCGTTTTCGCGAGCGTTTTTCACGCGTAGATTTCAGAGGGAAGCTCCTCCCCTGGGAGGGTGGGGAGGCCCTGGCACAGGTTGCCCAGAGAAGCTGTGGCTGCCCCTGGATCCCTGGAAGTGTCCAAGGCCAGGCTGGACGGGGCTTGGAGCAACCTGGGACAGTGGGAGGTGTCCCTGCCCATGGCAGGGGGTTGGAACAGGATGGGCTTTGAGGTCCCTTCCCATCCAAACCAGGTCCTGTGTCACAAGCCAGGGAAGAGAGCCCAGGGAGGGGCACGGAGCAGAGGGTGATGTGGGGGATGAAGAAACACCTTGAGGGGCTGGAGCTTGTGCAGGGAAGGGAACGGAGCTGGGAAGGGTCTGGAGCAGCAGGAGCGGCTGAGGGAGCTGGGGGGGCTCAGCCTGGAGAGAAGGAGGCTCAGGGGGGACCTTCTGGCTCTGCAACTCCCTGATGGATCCAGGCGGGAACTGGGCTCTGCTGCCAGGGAACGAGGGGACAGGATGAGAGGAAACGGCCCCAAGTTGCGCCAGGAGAGGTTTAGGTTGGATATTGAGAAAATCTCTCCACTAAAAGTCTGTCCAGCCCTGGCAGGGCTGCCCAGGGCAGAGGTGGAATCCCCGTCCCTGGAGGGGTTTAAAAGCCGCGTGGATGTGGCACTCGGGGACAGGAGCACGGGTGGGTGGGGACAAAAGGTCCTGCACTCACCGAGGGGCTGAGAGGGATGTTTAGCTGGACGGAGGAATTTCCCAAGGGAAAAAAGCGCGGATTTGCTGCGCCACGGGGTGGCTGAGGGGGCCTGGTAAGAGGAGGAGGAGGAGGAGGAGGATGGGGTATGGCAAAGCGTGGTAAAGCCCACGGGGCTTTAAAAAAAAAAATAAAATAAAAGAGACTTTTAAAAAAAATTAAAATAAAATTTAAAAATCGAGGCCCGAAGCGGGGGAAGATCCCAGAGCAGGGCTGGCGTGGGGTGACAGAGGCGATGAATCATGGAACCATGGAATCATGGAATCACGGAATCACGGAATCACGGAATCACAGAATCATAGAATCATGGAATCACGGAATCATAGAATTATGGAGTCATGGAATCATGGAATAATAGAATCATAGAATCATGGAATCATGGAATCACAGAATCATAGAATCATGAAAACATGGAATCATGGAGTCACAGAATCATAGAATCATGGAATCATGGAATCATGGAATCATGGAATCAGAGAGTCCTAGAATCATGGAAACATGGAATCATGGAATCATGGAATCACAGAATCATAGAATCATGGAATCACAGAATCATAGAATCATGGAATTGTAGAGTCATGGAATCATGGAATGATGGAATGATGGAATCATGGAATCATAGAATCATGGAATCATAGAATCATGGAATAATAGAATCATAGAATCATGGAATCATGGAATTATAGAATCATGGAATCATGGAATCACAGATTCATGGAATCACAGAATCATAGAATCATGGAATCAAGGAATCATAGAATCATGGAATCATGGAATAATGGTATCATGGAACCCTGGAACCATAGAATCATGGAATCATGGAATCATAGAATCATGGAATCACGGAATCACAGAATCATGGAATGATGGAATCATGGAATCATGGAATCATAGAATTGTAGAGTCATGGAATCATGGAATCATGGAATCATGGAATCAGAGAATCATGGAATCATAGAGTCATAGAGTCATGGAATCATCGAAACATAGAATCATGGAATCAAGGAATCATAGAATCATAGAATCATGGAATCATGGAATCATGGAATCACGGAATCATGGAATCATAGAATTGTAGAGTCATAGTATCATGGAATCATGGAATCAAAGAATCATGGAATCATGGAATCATGGAATCATAGAATTGTGGAACCATAGAATCATGGAATCATGGAATCATGGAATCATAGAATCATGGAATCATGGAATCACGGAATCACAGAATCACAGAATCATGTAATGATGGAATGATGGAATGATGGAATCATGGAATCATAGAATCGTGGAATCATGGAATCATGGAATCATGAAATTATGGAACCATAGAATTGTAGAGTCATGAAATCATGGAATGATGGAATCAAGGGATGATGGAATCATGGAATCATAGAATGATGGAATCATAGAATCATAGAATCATGGAATCATAGAATCATAGAATCATAGAGTCATGGAATCCTGGAATCATGGAATCATAGAATCATGGAATCATAGAA
>NW_016690598.1:92533-96673 GCF_001604755.1 Lepidothrix coronata
AACCTCATCCCGTTGGAATCAGCCCAACTCTCCAGCCTGTCCAGGTCCCTCTGCAGAGCCCTCCTGCCCTCCAGCTCATCAAAACAATGAAGGGATGGAGCGTCTCTGGGGGAGCTGGGGCTGCTCATCCCCCAGAGGGGACACCCAGAGGGGACCTCCCCAAGGGCTGGTGGGGCCTGCAGGGAGGGGGCAGAGGATGGACCAGGTTCTGCCCGGGGGTGGCCCAGCAATGGCACAGGAACTGATGGGCAGGAACCGATGGCACCGAGAGGTGAGGAAGGACTTCTTCCCTGCGTGAATGACCCTGCAACAGAGGCCAAAGAGGGTGTGGAGTCTCCTCGCTGGGGATATCGGAGAGCTGCCTGCACACAGGCCCGGACACAACACCCAGCTCCGGGGTGGCCGTGCTGGGGCAGGTGCCCCACTGCGGCCCCTTCCAGCCCGACCCGCTCCGGGACTCCGCAAAGGCACAAACGCACGGCTTCCAGCCGAGTATCACCGAGGCTGCAGCCCGGCAGGGCAGGGCATGACGGGAAGGCCATCAGAGGGCGGTGTTTTGGGCAGATCTGGTACCTTTTCGGGACGATTCGGTCCCTTTTGGGGGCGATTCGGTGCCCCGGGGCCGCCGCCTCGCACCGATCGCGCCCCGCTGCCCCCCAAGGGCGCCCTGAGGGGCCGAGGGGGCGGGGACCGGGGGCGTGGCCTGACTGCCAATCACTTCCGTGGTCACGCCCACCACGCTTTGAGAGCCGGTTCATCCCCGGCGCAGGCCCCGCCCACTTCCTCCCCCGCCCGCCAATGAGGCCGCGCCGCGCTGGGGGCGGGGCCGCCCCGCCCCTTCCGCCCCCGCCGCCGCCGCCGCCGCGGCCGAGGCCGCGCCATGGGACAAAGGCGGCCCGGCTGAGCGCGGCCTGGCTGGGCCATGGCCGCCCCGCGCCCCTAGGCAGCACCCGGCACGGCCCTGCCCGGCACGGCCCTGCCCGGCACGGCACCCGCCATGCCCAGCGGCGCCGCCGCCGCCGCCACAGAGCCCGCGGAGACGCCGCCGCCGCTGCTGCCGCCGCCGCCGCCGCCGCCGCTGCGCCTCCCCCCGCGGCCGCCGCTGGTGCTGCTCCGGCAGCGCCTGGCCGGGCTGGGGCTCCGCCATGCCGAGCGGGAGGACGAGGAGGGAGAGCCGGAGCTGGAGGAGGAGCTGATGGCGGGGGAGGACGAGGAGGAGGAGGACGAGGAGGAAGAGGATGATGATGATGAGGAGGAGGAGGAGGAGGAGGAGGAAGAGGAGGAGGAAGAGGAGGAAGGCGACGCGGCCGCGCTGGTGCTGCTGCCCCCGCCGTGCCCGCCGGCGCTGCCGCTGGTGCCGGGGCTGTGCCCGGCGCTGCTGCCGGCGGGGCTGGGGGCGGCGGGCGCGGCGCGGAGCGGGGCCCGCGGGGCCATGGCGGCCGCGCTGCCCGCGGGGTGCGCCGGGGCCGGGGCCGAGCCGGCCGCCCTGCTCCGCAGGAGGAGCGTCAACACCACCGAGTGCGTGCCCGTGCCCAGCTCCGAGCATGTGGCCGAGATCGTGGGGCGGCAGGGTGAGTGCGGGCCGGGGGGGCGGGCGGGAGGGGTGTTCCTGGACCTCCCTCTACGCGACCCCCCCGAGGTGGGACCCTGCCGGGGGCTGGGAACCTCCTCCTCTTCCTCTTCCTCCTCCTCTTCCTCCTCCTCCTCCTCTTCCTCTTCCTCCTCCTCTTCCTCTTCCTTGTCTTCCTACCCTCCGCCCCTCACCCCCGAGTTGCGGACCCTCCTTTTCCCCTTCTCGAGGTGGGAACCCTCCCCCAAAACTCCCCCCTCCTCCCCCTCTCCGCCCCTCACCCCCCAGTTGCGGAGGACCCTCCTTTTCCTCTTCTCGAGGTGGGAACCTTCCCCCTCCTCCCCAAAACTCCCCCAGGTAGGGACCCTCTTCTTCCCCTTCACCTTCCCCAACCACCTCCGAGGTGGGAACCCTCCTTTTCCCCTCCCCTTTGCCCAGCCCCCCCCACGTAGTGACCCTCCTCCTCCTCTCCCCTTCCCCAACACCCCCCGATGTGGGGATCCTCCTCCTCCTCCTCTCCTCTGCACCCTCTCAACGTAGGGGGACCTTCCTCCTTCTCCTCCTCCTCCCCGATGTGGGGACCCTCCTCCTCCTCTCCCCTTCCCCAGCTCCCCCGCGATGTGGGGACCCTCCTCCTGTCCTCTGCACCCTCTCAACATGGGTGGACCTTCCTCCTCCTCCCCACGATGTTGGGACCCTCCTCCTCCTCCTCCTTTTCCCCAGCTCCCCCCCGATGTGGGGACCCTCCTCCTCCTGTCCTCTGCACCCTCTCAACATGGGTGGACCTTCCTCCTCCTCCTCCCCGCTCTGGGGGGACCCTCCTCCTCCTCTCCCCTTCCCGCCGGGGTGGGAACCCTCCCCCTCCACCCTCTCTGCTCCCAAAGGGGGGGACAGGGCCCCGGCCCTTCTGGGGGGTGGCGAGGGCGAGCTCAGAGGCGGGTTTGTGGTTCCTTTGAGCCGGGACACACACGTTCGCAGCCGGGCCGCAGGCTCGGGGGGCTCAGTGGCCCCGGGTGACACTCGGCTGTCCCTGCCCGGCCGGGAGCATCCTTCCCTCCGGGGTTTGGGGTGCAGGGCTGGCGCCGTTCCTGGTCCCTGCATCGGTGTGGCTTCTCTTTTATTTCTGCCTTTTTTTTGTTGTTGTTGTTTTTTTTTACCCCCTCCCCCTTACCCGCGAGCGTGGAAGGAAATGGTAAAAATCGGTCCAAAACCAGCGTGGTTTAGGCCGGAGAAAGTCCCGCCGAGCGCCGGTGCTCAGGCAGGCTTTTGTGGGTTTTTTTCTCTTCCCACGTTTGTTCCAGGCCGTTGGCGGGGTCTCAGGGGTGGGTTTTCTGGCTGGGAGGGCCAAAGGCCGTGGCTGCAGAGGTCAGCAGGTGCCTGCCTCCCCCGTGGTGATGACAAAAGCCCCTTCTGTCCCAGCAGAAAATGTCCTTTTTTTTTTTATTTACATTCCCCTCCAAGAAACAGCGTTTGAATGTCTTAGGGAGTTCGGTGGTGTGTCGCTGGGGGCGGGGACGGAAAACAGGACTGAGAGCAGCGGCTGCCACAAGCCCTGAGAAAGAGGAACACAAACTTACTGGGCTTCGAGGAGCAGTGGGGCTGCCCTGGTTGTTCTCCAGCGGGTCAGGGCTGTCCTCTGCGGTGTGTGTTCTCGGTGCTTTGAGTGACTTGGAGACTTGGAGATAACGGGGCTCGCACAAAAAAATGGGATCGTTGTTCCTGGAGAGCCCCTTTTGTGCCGCTCCTGCTTTTATTTGTTATCTGGGGTGTCTGGCTGTGATAGAGCAGTTGGCCTCGGCGGGGAGGGGATTGTGTAAAATACAAAGCACTGGGGGCTGCGGGAAGAGAGGAAGGAGCAGAAGGAGTGGAGGGGGGGGGAGAGCTAAAAAAACTTGTTACTGAACATACTCGGAGGCCCTTCAGAACTCCCGTTGGGGCGGGACCCGGTGCTCGGGGGAGGGGGAGGCCGCCTTATGTAAAGTCGTGTTGGTTCCACTGAACATCCGGCAAATTTCTTGGGAGAAGGAGTTTCCTAAACCCTCCTCCTCCTCTCCCGTGTCCGTGCTCTGCCCCAGCCGTGGTGCAGCTCGGTCTGGGCCAGCTGCATCCTCCACCAGGCAAGGAGGATGCTCCGTGTTCCCCTCCCCCGGCCCTCCCGTCGTTTTATTTATTTATTTATTTATTTATTTATTTTCTTTTTATATTTTATTTATTTTATTAATTTTATTTTTATTTTATTTATTTTATTTTTATTTTATTTTTTATTTTATTTTATTAATTGTATTTATTTTCATTTTATATTTTATTTATTTTATTCATTTTATTTTTATTTTATTTATTTTATTTATTTTATTTTTATTTTATTTTTTATTTTATTTTATTAATTGTATTTATTTTCATTTCATATTTTATTTATTTTATTCATTTTATTTTTATTTTATTTATTTTATTTATTTTATTTTTATTTTATTTTTTATTTTATTTTATTAATTGTATTTATTTTATTTTATTCATTTTATTTTATTCATTTTATTTTATTCATTTTATTTTATTCATTTTATTTTATTCAT
>NW_016690598.1:97546-101144 GCF_001604755.1 Lepidothrix coronata
CGAAAAAAGGAAAAAGAAAAGTTCCTCTGCTACTCCTGAAACCTGGTTTTTGGGCTGGCGGTGGATTTTGGGCTGGCTGTCGGGGTGGACCCAGCCTTGGGTTGAGTTGGACGGTCAGAAAAGTGATTTCCTTTTGCTGGTTAAAGCCAGAGTTGCATTGATTGATTGATTGATTGACTGATTGACCTCGTTTGCCCGGCACAGGGGTGCACCCCCGAAATTACATAAGCTTGTGTCCAGACTTAAAAAAAAAAAAAGCAAACAAATCTGGAGGGTATAACTCCAGAAGGTTTTGTTTTAATCCCCCTCAAAAAAAAAAAAATCAGGGCTAAAAAAACTCCACTGTGGATCACCTGGAAAAGAAAAAAAAACAAAAACAAACAAAAAAAAAATCAAACAAAAAAACCCCACCAAAAACAAACAAAAAAAACCAAAAACAAACAAAAAACCCACAAGAAAAAAAAACACAAAAAAACCAAAAACCCAAAACAACACAAAACTAAAAAAAATAAACAAAAAACAAACAAAACAAACAAAAAAACCCACAAAAACAAACAAAAAAACCCACAAAAAACCCCAAAACAACACAAAAAACCCCCACCAGGTTCCCATATGTAAAGTTGGTCAGTCTCAGTGCCCCCCCTCTCCCTAAAAACATCCCGGGTTTCCAGGCTCAGCCCCGGCGCTTCTCCTCTTCCCCCTCCTTCGGGAGGAGTGGTTGGGGTTGGGTCTGGTTTTCGTTTCTTTTGGGGTTGGTTTGAGTTTGAGTTTGGTTGCATTTGGTTTGGTTGGGTTTGGGTTTGGTTTGGGGTTGGGTTTGGTTTGGTTGGGTTTGGTTTGGTTTTGGTTTGGTTGGGTTTAGTTCGGTTTGGTTTTTGTTTGGTTGGGTTTGGTTTGGATTTGGTTGGGTTTGGTTGGGTTTGGTTTGGTTTTGGGTTTGGTTTGGGGTTGAGTTTGGTTTGGCTTTGGCTTTGGTTTGGGGTTGGGTTTAGTTTAGTTTGGTTTGGTTTTTGTTTGGTTGGGTTTGGTTTTGGTTTGGTTGGGTTTGGTTTTTGTTTGGTTGGGTTTGGTTTGGATTTGGTTGGGTTTGGTTGGGTTTGGTTTGGTTTTTGGTTGGTTGGTTTTGGTTTGGTTGTGATTGGTTTGGGTTGGGTTTGGATTTAGTTTGGTTGGGTTTCGGTTTGGTTTGATTGGGTTTGGTTTGGGATTGGTTTGATTTTGGTTGGGTTTGGTTTGGTTGGGTTTGGTTGGGTTTGGGTTTGGTTGGGTTTGGTTTGGTTGGTGTTGGGTTGGGTTTGGGTTGGGTTTGGTTTTAATTTGGTTTCGTTTGGGTTTTAGTTTTGGTTTGGGTTTTAGTTTTGGTTTGGGTTTTGGTTTGGTTTGGGTTTTGGTTTTGGTTTGGGTTTGGCGGCTGCAGGAGCCTGGGTGTTAAAAACGGGTCAGGGGTCGGTGCCCGAAGCCCAGATGAGTACGAGGAGTAGGGTGATATCCTCGAGTCCATAGTGAGGGCAGCCCTTGCAGGAGGACGATGCTTTTATTCTCATTTAACCATCCCCGTCCCCTCCCTGCTCTCCGGCGCAAAAAAACCCGCGGCTCCGCCTCAAAGCGGGGCTGTAAATTGAGACAAAAAAAGCGTAATTCCGCTGAGCTGGTGGCTGGCGGCTGCGAAAGGGGCGACTGAAAACAAGAGGTGTCACTCCTGGGCAGTGGGAGAGCGGGAACAGCCCCGGAGCCAGCGCTGGGACCGCCACAGCCCCTTCCTGCGCCTCTGGTTCGGCGTCCTGAATTACCGGCTCTGTTCACCTGGCCTTGCCTGGCTGTTAATTACCTGCGAAGGAGCAATCAGTGCAGGCAGCAGCAGCTAACTGGCCTGGTCGGTTCGGGGTTCCTTTAAGCCCTGGTCGGTGTAAGATTTCCGCTGTCGCGGAGGACGGGGTTTATTTCGCGGGGCTGGAGTCACCACATCCCTCAGCGTCAGGTGGCTGCCACAGAGACCGCGGGTTCAGCTGGCTCGTTGTGAGTGAAAGGGGCAGTTACGCTTCAAATTTATTACATATATTTATTTATTTATTTATTTATTTATTTTACGCCCTCTGTGGCAAGAAGGTTTGCCGGGTGTCACAGTAAATGGCTCGTCCTGAGTGCCGGAGGGAAGCAGGTGAACACCAGAAGTGAATAAATACCTCGCAAGCAAGGGTTTTTTTTTTTTTAATCTTTCTTTTTATCTTTATCTTTTTAGCTTTCCTGTTGCGGGGGGGGTTGGGGAAGATTTTAACGGGGCGGGGGGTAAGGTTGCAAACTTTGCTGTAACGAAAAAAAATAAATATATATATATGTATATATATAAAAGGCTGCTGAGCGCCAGAATGCTTTTATTAAGTGAAAAGAGAGGGCTAAAGAGCCCCAAGTCAAGCATTTGTTTCCTGTTTCGGGTGCTCTTTAGGAATGCCTTCCCTCTCTGTCTCTCATTCCTTCGGGTGCATGAGGTCCCACCGGTGTGGGTCAGCAGTTCTGCACCGGGTCCCCCCTCTGCTCCTGCTTTCAGCAAAGGCACGGAATCCCTCGCCTCTTACACTCCTTTTAGCTTTGAGGACATCCCACGGAGTGTACGTTCACGCTCCATTTCTTGTTCCTCGTGTGTAAAAACACGGGGTGGGGGTCGCCCTGGGCATCTGATGCCAGGGGAAGATTTGCACAGGGTGGGGTTTGTGGGGTTTTTTTTGCAGCCCTTCCCTTTCTGTTGGCCGTCCTTTGGTGGTTCCTTTCAGCGTCCTCCTCCCGCGGGTCGGCTCTGCCCCGCTCTGCTTCCTCCGCCGGGTCGTTGTTCTCAAAGAAAACACCTTTTTCTTTCTTTCCCACCCCCGCAGTTGTTTGTCAGACACAAATAACAATTATTTGTCGGTCCCTCTCTCACAACTACTGCTCTGCTGCTGCTGCTGCACCTCCCTAATTCCGCTCAGCCTCCCTGGCCCCGGTGCTGCAGTGCCGCAGGTAATTAATTAATAATGCAGGTTTCCTGCTGCCCCGTGGCTGGTTTTTTCGCCGCGCCTCCCTGGTTTGCCGAGTCGCCGTCTGCCCTGGGAATTTCGGAGCAGTTTCTCCGCCCCTGAGAGTGCTGACTTGACGGACTGCCCTGGCCTGAGGTGCTGTGCGGGCTGGCTGCCTCATCCCCCACCGGGACGGTGGATAAATCAGCTGGCGGATTGACACGTGCCCGAGAAACCCTTAACAAAATCCCGGGTGGTCCCTGAACCAGCAGAGGGAAAATATCCCCGGGAGCTCCCGAGCGGCCTTTTCCCGGGGCTGCTTTCCCAGCGTGGTTTTCTTTAGAGCTGCCCCTCTTCCCCTGTCCGTTCTGCACCAGGTCCCGTGTCTGGCACAGCCGGGTGGTTACCCTGGCTTGGTCCCCTTCACCTTGGGATTCCCCAGCTTGGTCCCCTTTCCCCTTGGGATTCCCCAGCTTGGTCCCCTTTGCCTTGGGATTCCCCAGCTTGGTCCCCTTTCCCCTTGGGATTCCCCAGCTTGGTCCCCTTTGCCTTGGGATTCCCTGCCTTGGTCCCCTTTCCCCTTGGGATTCCCTGGCTTGGTCCCCTTTCCC
>NW_016690599.1:0-1754 GCF_001604755.1 Lepidothrix coronata
GGAAAGAATTAAAGGTGTGCAAGCTGCAGCTGTGCACTCCTGTGGGAAGAGATGATATTTTTGTCCTTTGCTTACTCAGAAATTAGAGAGGTCAACCAATTAAAGTCTGCTTATAATCACAGTCACCAGGGCTCCAGCAGGTATTATATATTTCTGTGTCCTTCAGTCCACACTTATCCTGAGGTTTTGGTTTATTCTGGACTGAAGAAGTCTGCCGCCTTGCACAGGATGCCAGAGATTATCCCAAAGCATACAGTCATGTTGAAGCTTCATAGCTCTGTAGTATGTAACCTGTAACCAATGCAGATGAATGCTGCATTCAAGCCAAGACATTTATGTCAAAATTTCCAACACTTTAATGCATTCATTCCTTCCTTCTGTAACATTTCAAAGGTTTGTCCTCAGCCTGGGATTAGATTTTCTGGAAAAAAAATACAAAACAAAAACACCATCCCAAATGTTTTGGCTGTCCTTTCCTTCTCAGTAACTTCTGTATTGGCAAAGCTTAGGGATTGGGCATGTAAAGCACCCCTTAGGGAAGGTGCTGGATTTTCAGGAAAAGGGCAAGAAATCATGATTTGTCAAAGTCATATGTTTTTATAAATATATTTTGTCTCTGGTTCTCAGTGTTAATTGTTGTATTTCCTATGACTCACCAGCACTTGGCTGGTTCTGAACACCCCAAGTATTGCTCAAGAAAACGGGAGGGCAAGGGTAGTGCAAGTTCTTCACCTGACCCCAATTCAACTTCATAGCAAATTAGCATACTTCCAGTGAAGGCAGGGAAAGTTTAGGCATCTAAAAGCTGTTTCAGATTAATTTCAGTCTTCTAATCTGTCAAGAAGGACAAAATGGGAATTCTGTACTTCCTCAGTAAGAAGTGATCTCATTGTTATCACTTATTTCTGCAATTACATGTAGCTCATTAGAAGTGAGTTATTTCACGTAATTTGTATCTCTTACCCAGAAAATCCCATTAGGCCGCTAAAGGCAAGAGTCAGCAAAGAGACAGACAGAACAAATTTTTACTATAATAAATAATTTACTGTGTGCTGAGTTTTAAGTTACTGATCTTCAGACTTTCTACCAGTGAGTCTTCACCTAAACTTGTATTTTGATCCAGTCAAGCATCCAGTAAAGTCTTTTTCAGAGTTGACACCCCAGAACTTGTTAATCTACTATTTGTGACTTAGTTGGAGCTTAATATTAACAAAACTGCAGTAACTCAACACTGCTTTGTAGTTCTTCCCTCATACCTGGTTGCCCTGCAGTGCCATATGATAGCACTCAGGATGATCTGGCCTTCCCCGGCCTTCCCCAGCACCAAGGTCATGCTGACAGGCCTGTAGTTCCCCAGATTGTCCTTCTAGCCCTTCTTGTAGAGAAGCATCACACTTGCCAAACTCCTGTTTAGCCAGGCAGCACCAAGCCTGTCTGAGTTCAAGAAATGTTTGGACAATACTCTCAGGGACATGGTGTGACTCTTGGGGATGGTCCTGTGCAGGGCCAGGAGTTGGACTCAATAATCCATTAGCAAATTTGCAGAGGGCACCAAGTTGAAGGGGAGTGTTGATCTGCTGGAGGGTAGGAGGGCTCTGCAGACGGACCTGGACAAGCTGGATAGATGAGCCTAATCCAACGGTATTAGGTTCAACAAGACCAAGTACCAGGTCCTGCACTTTGGCCACAACAACCACATGCAGCGCTACAGGCTGGGCACAGAGTGGCTGATCAGTGGCCAGGCAGAAAGGGAC
>NW_016690599.1:1839-88852 GCF_001604755.1 Lepidothrix coronata
GGCCAGCAGGACTAGGAAAGTGATTCTTCCCCTGTACTCGGCACTGGTGAGGCCACACCTCGAGTACTGTCCAGTTCTGGGCCCCTCAGTTTAGGAATGATGTTGAGGTGCTGGAGTGTGTCCAAAGAAGGGCAACAAGGCTGGTGAAGGGACTGGAGCACAACGCTGCTCCTATGAGGAGCAGCTAAGGGAGGTGGGAGTGTTTGACCTGGAGAGAAGAAAACTCAGGGGGGACCTCTACAACTACCTGAAAGGAGCTTGTAGTCAGTCTCCCAGGCAACTAGCAGTAGGACAAGAGGACATAGTCTTAAGCTGCTCTGGGGGAGATTTAGGTTAGACATTGTGAAGAAGTTCTTCATAGAAAGAGTGATTGAGTGCTGGAATGGGCTGCCCAGGAAGGTGGTGGAGTCAGTGTCCCTGGAGGTGTTTAGGAAAACACTGGATGTGGCACTTATTGCCATGGTCTAGTCGACAAGGTGGTGTTAGATCATAGGTCGAACTTGATGACCTCAGATGTCTTTTCCAACCTATTTCATCCTGGGATTCTGTGATCCTTGTGGGTCCCTTCCAACTCAGTATATTCTGTGATTCTCTGGTTCTGTGAAATGCCGTATGGAGGGTGGTTCAGTGAGCACTTCTGCCAGTTCCCTCAGTACCCTTGGGGGTACTTTGTGAACATAATTAAAATACAATGCAGTTGTTATTAGTCCAGTCATAATGACACTCACACTCACAGCCTGAGCTAATTCTGACAGAAAAGCTATACGCCATGTGAAGTTGCTGTACTCAATGTAGGGTTATTGAGTGGGTAGTCACAGAACTAAGCTAGAACAAGTTAGGCAAAAGTCAGTTTGACTGTTTGATGGCTGGAGAATTGCTCTCACAGTTAAAACGAACTTAAATCAGTTCAGGCTAATACAGGTCCAGACCGATCCAGAAACCCTGCACTGTTAGGGGTGTACAAAGGCTGTGGCCTCCTTTTGGTTCTATTTGAAAAACTTAAGTAGTAGTATTATTGACATATACTGGATAGATGTGATTTCAAAATTACCTCGATTCTGAAGTGATCATCACTCCTGTATTTTTGTTGTGGGTTTGTTTTGTGATTTTTTTTTCTTCTCAAGGAAAAGTTCTATAACACTGAGCACATGAAAAAGAAACTGTATGTTACCACCACAGAAAATACGGTTCTGGGTGCATCTGCAGGAGTGGTCAGTGGGGCTCTGACATTACTTGGATCAGCACCTCTACTACAACAATAATAACAACTTTGACTGGAGATTGGAGTTACGCTGGCCAGGACATATTTTCCACATTGAACTATAATGTGTTAACAGCATAGAAAAAAACTCTGCCTATGTTCAAAACTTTCCACTCTAAATGGAGATATTTTGAAAAGTGATGAGGCAGTTTTCTGTCACAGTTTTTCCCAAGAATATGATGGTGGGAATTAACGCTTCATTGTCAAATACTGAACCAACACCCAGTTATGACATTATGAAACAATTAGTGAATTAATTCACAACAACCCTGTTTTGCAAACTATGAGCTCGGTGAAAATTGCACACAAAGTGCTGCAAGAAATAGCTCTCAAATGTATTTTATCATCTCCAGTGGAGGCTTTTACTATTCATGGTATGAAATGATGTGATTACTCCTTTACGCAGGAGTAAGAAATATTTAAAATACTATAAAAATATTTACTGTGAATTCACCCAAGAAAAAGGTCAACCGTTTCATCCAGGAGGTCATGCATGACCTGATACTGTAAAATTCCTCAGCTCTCCTTAATCAAGAACAGGTCACTATTTTACCCTCTGGTGACTCAAAGCCTTTATGCATGTTGCTGAAAGTTCATCTCAGTCATGTTGATAGAGAGCCAGGCTTGCTGCCTGCAGCCTCCTGCATCCAGCAGTTAAGGCTTTGCCCTCTTTCAGCCCTGCACCTTTGAGATCAAACTCCAGTCAGGATATTACCTCCATTGCCTGTCCATAATGTTGGTGCCTTTACCGCTCTCTCTGCCCCCACCCCCCTTCAAAATCTCTCCAGGGTAATTAATTTTCCTCATGAGATACATGTGGAAAAGCCACTATTATCTTGCTTTCATCTCTCTTCTTTGTGCTCTGGTTGAATGAACCACTGATCCATGAAACCCTCTGGCTGCTCAGCGCTGCTGCAGTCCTGGGGGACCTCAGCTGTGGAGAGCAAGGAGAAACAAACCACTGAATTACTCACTCCCTCTTCTGCTTGGGCTTTGAACGTTTGGCACTTTGCAGTGATCAAATTGCCAACTCCCCTGAAGAACATGAATCAGCCCCTCTTCCTCACAGATCACAATCTTTTAAAAAAAAAGAAAGGGTGGGGGGAGTTAGAATTATAATAAATGCTGACTTTTTTTTTTTAACTTTTCATTTCAAATTTTTCTCTATGTTCCTGAAATTAAATTCTTACAGTCTGTCATCTAGAAGAACACTCCATTTTTCACTATGTCATATGCTTGGTCCATTTTGAAATACAGTGAAAGAACAAAGGCAGATTATGGGTATTTCTTTTCAGAAAAGGATGGGATTTTTAAAAAATATCTAAATGGAAAGAATATTTTGGATATCACTGATAGATGGCCACAGCAAGCACGATAAGTATTCAAAGGTGTTTGTGAGACCAAAGATCTCACCCCATGCTTTCAGTGCTGAAAGCCAAGTATCTGTCCCCTGCAATGTGTATGATCAGCATCTGTTACAGAGAGGAGTAAAGCACAGAGAAATCTGAACAGTTTAGGGAAATTCTGTCATCTCCACATGTGGTTTTATAAAAAACAAGACAAAGTTATCCTCTCTTTCTTTTGTTGCATTTTTTGTTTGTGTGTGGTTTTGATCGTGTTTTTTATGTGTTTTTCACTGAATGCATTTGGAAATGTTGACTTTTTATTTTATTTTTTGATGTGCATAATTAAAACAACACACTGTGAAATTCACAATATTGGCACATACTTTTTGTTTCATAGGGCAAAGGTAAATCATTGTTAGAAGTCTTTTAATAAAAGTTTTCTTTCAGCTATGGCCTTGTATAAGCAGTTCATCTGTCTTCATTACCTTCCCTGACCATATTCTCTGGGCTACTATCAAAATATCTCCAGTGCCCTTGAAAAATCTCATAGGTGGTCAGACAAAAATCAATGCGTTACCTATCAGTCTTCAGAAACCCATACCCAGAAGTAAACAAAACAGATTCCTGGCAACAGAGATTCCCAAAGGAAATGCATTGTCTGTAAGTGATTCAAAAGTCAGAGCTTCAGAAACATTGACTTTACTGTTGTATTTAGCCATTAGAAGGACAATCTGAAAAGAAATGTTTCATTTTTATTTCCTTTTGAAAAAATTATATAAAAATGAAGTTTTCCTGTGAAAAACTTAAGGGAAAAAAATTTTATGGTGGTCTGAATCTCTTAAGTATTAATGTCAGAGTCCATGGATAACAAATGGACAATTCTAATTGTAGCCTGTGGAAGGCAGCAAAATATGTACTTGCAAATCCTTTATGATGAGAGTTATCTGAATGCAAATGACCATAACTAATTGTTCTTTCTTGCCCATCCCTGTATTTCTCAGAAGTCAAATAATTTCCAGCAGAAGGAGAGAAGAAAAAAATAAAATTCAGGATAAGACTGTGACACCTGAGACTTTTCTCAGGCTAAATCTTTCTAAGGAAGAGAACTCTGAGGTTTGGATCCAGCAGTGTTCATCATGTAATTTGTGAAGCATCTGAGCTGGTGTAGAGGTGGTCATTATGCTGAGTTCCCTCTTGGCACACTCTATTTCAGATTTGACTTACTGATAAGAACCAAAATGGGTTCAGGTCTCACTTCTGGAAAGCCCCTAATTTGAATTCAACATCAGCATAATAAATCAATATCCTTTCATTTATAACAATAGAGTTTTGTAAATTGATGGCTCTTCCACCAGAATATTCAGCTTCTGTGGATAAGACAGTCATAGATCCTGTAATATTCCATAAAGATTTTTTTTGTTTATTTTAATAAGTTATAGGGAGTGTCTCTATTTTTCTTGGACAGATCAGTCTGAGTCTGTGAGTCATCTTAGACCAGTCATTGTAACCACTTCAGTATAAACAGATACTGAAGCTTCTTACTTAAGTATAAACAGATATATCTCTTCCAAATCCTAAATTAACAGAATGCTTTTACACACATTTAAACTGAGTTGATGAGGCTCATTAAAGGTGTAAATAGTTGGATCCCACTGATCTTTATTACTGCTTGTAGAATCTCAGCTGAAAAATACCCTCTTCAAAATATCCTCTTATTGAGACTGAGTTTTGAAAATATACCTATCCCCCCAAGCAGTACTATCAATGTCAATTTTATGCTTTAAAAAACACCAGTGGCAAAATACTGACTGTAGTGCTTTTGGCTGTGTGCTCCTTCTCTCATTCATACATCATTTAGCTTCCTTTTAGGAGGTGAAAACATCAGCTAATCTGAGGAAGGAGACAGCTGGTTTGAAGCAATGATTCCATGTAATGCTCTTTTCTTATATTCTCTTGTGTGCCATCGTGGCACATCAATAATTTATAGAGCATTTAATTACGCAGTAAGGCACAAGTGGGCATATTTTCCATAGCTATTCCATGCACATCAACAAGGCCTTTTTCCTCTTAAGGCCTTGAAGCTTGTGTAGTAAGGGACTTAGAAAATTTTCCTTAGAGTACCTTATTGCTCTTGTTTTATGTTCTTTTAATTTATTTTGAGGGTGCTTTTTTGTTCTGGGTTTTTGGTGGTTGTTGTTGTTTTTTGAAAAGGGAATTTTCAGGCCAAACCTAGAGAATACTCCTATTGCTTTGCCTTCATCCTTTCATATGGCAAGTACATTAATAAATGTGCTGTCCTGCACTGAATTGTTTTTCTAAAAATCTTACTCAGGCTTCGCAGGAAGCAGAACATGGGTTCACAAGGAAAAAAATCAGAAGGCATTAGGCTTGTTCCTTGCTAATTTTGGCAAGACCTGTAGACAGTCCATTCTTTGTATTCCCTTTATCATCAGGACTCTTGGAAAACATGACATGATCACACTCATCCTCTAAATCACTCCAAATCTCAGGTTTTTTCTCCTGCAGTGGGCTAAGTGTGTGTTTGCTGACTGAGAGGACTGATGCAATTCATCAACAAGCGTAAATATTTCCATCCTGTTTCTGGGTCAAGAAATTTTTTCTTCTCACAGCTATTTCCCCACATCTGTGACAACAGGACATATTCACAAAAATACCTTGAACTGAACTGAACTTTCTTCTTTTATTTACAGGTGATTTTTTTTTCCCAGAAAACATTTCCTGTGGGTTCACCAGAGGCATCATTTTGTTAAAGACCTTTGTAATTGTTGTGAAGTCAGTCAAAATTTTCCTATCAGTCTTCCTAACTGAAAATGCCTTCAGAAAAGGAATAGATATTCTGACAAAATATTTCTTCTCCTTGATGCTAAAGCATTTCAAAGAAAACTAACAATAAAGATTAATCTTCTGATCTGTTTGAAGCTGAAGCTTTCCTGGAAAAAAGCATGAGCAGCAGGGCTGGTGATGGGGCTACAATGTGTCCATCCAGGAGATGGGGCTGAAGACATCCTGCAGTGAGTCAGAGGTGCATGCAGAGGAGCAGCAGGGCTGGAGATCAGCACACTTACAAGGCAGCTCTGGCACAAACTGAGGGCACCAGGCTGAGCTGAAATGGAGTATCTCATCTGGACAGTTCTGAGGGGAGCCCCATGTGAGGCTGGTCAGGAGCAGTGAGAACTGCTGGTGCCCTCGGGGCCCTGACACTGGGCAAGAGCGATGGCAATGCCATTTCCAATTCTGCCACTGATTTGAACAGCCTTGGAGTAACAGGTTAGCCCTCTGTGTTTCACTGTATTTTGTAAAATAAGCATAACAAAAGCTTCCACTAACTACACATAAGGGTACTGTGAGACTGAGTATCAGGGCTTCTGAAGAACTGTTATATCCTCAGGCCAAATGTGTTATTGGCAATGTTTCTTACTCTTGTAAGTGGCAATCTGAACAAAAGGCACCAAATTCTTTCTTTCCCTAAAACCACTGAAAACAGCAGACTAAGTTCTGCTCTCATACCTTCACATCACATTTTAACCCAAATTTGTTCAGGATTACTATTAAAATTCAGACCTGTTTCCAAATATTTAAGAAAAAACAAAAAAACTATTAGTGACAAAAGTTGAGCTACATTCACCTAATGCGTTGCTTGGCCTGGTTTCAAGTAAATATCATCCCCTGCACCTGTGACACATTTTCTATGTATAAAAGTGACACAACGGGAGATAATAGATAAAAATATGTGATATTCAAGGAATTAAAGCAGGAGGAGCCAGACATGGGAAGTGGAGCAGAGCAGGAACAACAGCTTCTGGAAATTATTTCCCTTTCTGATACCATTGGCATTGTAAGACGTGCCACTTCATCTCTTTGCTCCACTTAATAATTTTTATGTCCTTCCAATATTCTGCTCACATAGTAAGATCTGGCGGTACAGAAATAGTACCACCTACTTATGTCGTATAATACTCTGTACAGTTGTACCCAAGTGTACTTGGTAATGCTTAGAGGTATCGTAGAGCTTACTACAAATAAGTAATGAGCATGGGAAGAAGGCAAGTGATGTGTTTATACTTATTATATAAAAATTTATATCTATTTTTATATATATATATATATATTATAAAAAATGTATATTCTGCAGAATGAAAGCTACCCAAACTTGAAATCAGAACGCCATAAATATGTGGAATAAGCACAGAGTGACAAAAAGGCACCGCAAAATCACCACAGAAAAGAGAGATGAGTGTGTCAGGGATTTGGAGTGCTTGTAAGGGAGCAAAGATAATTGCAAGAAGTTTTTTGGCTTTATCAGTGATGTAGTGTTATAAGAATAGGAAGAGCCAGAAATACTTAAGAAGGCTTCAGAGATAAAGTTTGGCCCATCACCCTGGGTACCAGGCTACAAGCCCAGCCCTATCTATCAAGAGAAAGTGATAAAAAAAAAGTTATCTGTTTTCCATGTGCTTAGCAAGATAATGTTGTGGACCTTTCATGCTGATTTTCCAGAGCTAAGATACAAAGAAGAAAGAAAAGAACTTTTTTGGAAACAATGAGTTATTTCCTAAGTGCTAAGTGTGATGGGCTGGTTAGTGGATTGAATCCCTATTCTGCTCACGCTGAAGTCTGTGCCAATTTTCATGTTACTTGTGTGTTCTCTCCGGTATTGTTTAATTAGAAAAAAAAAAATTGGACACAATAGCACATTTTGGGGGACAAAAAAAAAAGAACCAAACCACCCAGTTCTGCAAAAGGGAGCTTCATTTATTTTGGATTAATGTTTAAGATTTTAGAATTTTCTGCAAGAAGTTTCCCATATTATCACTGTATACAGGGCACATCCCAAGCAGATGACATTTACAGCATTTGTCAACATTTAAGACTCTTATTTGGGGAAAGTAAATTAGAAACTACATTTTGCTTTTTATTGAAATACCCAGTAGGAAACCTTTCCAAATTAACTTTGGAAGATGCAGGGCCCTGTAAACACAGAGCTCTCTTTGGGACCACTGTGTTCTAGGATGATTACTTGGCTTGTCCATCTTGTTCCTATACTTGGCCAAACAATTATTTTGGCAACATGCCATTGTTAAACTTTTCCTTGGGAAAATTGCTGTTGTCTAACTGAATGTGCAGTGAAAATACGTGCATATTTAAACTGCAACAAGAAGATAAGAGGGTTAATGATTTTGTATGTTGCATTTTAAAAAAGCATCTCCTTGGCCTTGATGGACAATGGCATGCACTAATTGCCTAAGTTTGTGAGCAAGATTTTAAAATAAAAAAGTCATAGAAATGTAAATAAACCCCCCTGATGTTGGTTCCAATGCAGGAGAGAATTTAGAATGGAAAAGTATGTATTAGGTTGATCATCCTCACATGAAAAGATATTGCAGCACATACCTTTTTAGCAATGTTATTAATAAAGTGAAGTAAATGTAAGTATCTGTCTTGAGAAAATGCAATTAAAAATGAAATTTATTTCCTTACCCATATTTTCACTTTTATGACAACACTTGCAGTTGCCCAGTAACTGTAATGAAATGAAGGGATTAATGCCTAGTTTTCAGTGATGTCCTCTTCACTGTGGGTGTAGAGTTAACACTTAGATCTTGCTAGAGCATCCCTTGGGAATTCTGAGTATAGAACTATTAAATATCATTATAATTCACTTTTCTAATCACTGAATCATGTTCCCAATCTCCTTTTTAAATATATACCAAGTATTTGTCACAATGCTAAGCAGCCAGGAGTGTTTTGTAACACACATCCTCTGCCTCCTCTGTGAAAAGGTAGTATTTGAACCCAGATTTCTGGAAAGACATGGTTGGTTAATTAGCCACTCACATTGTCTCTTCGGTAATGATACACACATTTTCTCTATATATTATGGAGAGTCATCCACATAGTCAGCATGGCTCAAGACAAAACTGATAAACAATCATCACTTTTAGCCTCCTGCAGGTCAACAAGACAGTGAGCCTAATTTAAATCTCAATGATAATTTTAGGAGGATTTCCTTTCATATATCACTTGGCTTTCAGTCAGACACTCATGCATACCAGCAGAAAGCCATTCTTGTGATCTTTGTCCAAGCACCTGTCCATGGGCTGAGCCACCATCAGCAGTTCACATATCCCACTCATGAGACACAAGTGAGAGGAGACCTCTGACAGGGAGAAAGAGAATGGAAACAGCTTCAAAACCTGGTGTTTGTGACTGGAAAAAAAAAATCTTTAAAAAAGGCATTGTCTAGTAATATGAAATTGAGCTGGGCTAAGCAAGAGAATCAAATGCCAGCCCCATCCTTCCAGACATTTTGTTTGTTTATTTTTTTATAATGGTAATTTGATGGGTTTTTTGGTCATTAATGCTTACATCTGGCTTGAAAAGTTTAGAGTTGAGGGTCACCTGAAACTAAAGGTGCTTGTATTTAAACAGATCACCTTGGAATCCCATTATAGCTGATGAAGAGACCTCTAAAACAGTAAAGGAATCCTGATTAAAAAAATATCTTGTACTCATCACAGTTAAAAAGAGGGCCTAAGGGAACAACTGAAGTGTAGATATCTGCACTGCCAATAAGGGAAAATAAGTGAGATGCATTGCACCCTTCTGTGTGCTTGGGTGGTTTTTTGTTTGTTTGCCTTGAAACCCCCTTTAAAATATTGGAAAGCAAATATTTTTTCCTATTTAATTTGCATTATACTATAGTTCAGGTTTATATGGCAAATCAATGTAGTAAGGTGTAATTAAATTGTTCTATATCTATACAGAACATCTGTATCATCATGTATAATTAAGTATATGTCATGTAAGACAATAAAAATTTACTAGAGACTCTTGAGGTTTCGAGAACTTGAGTGTCTGTGGTAACTTCTCCAGTGGCAGCTGAATACAAGCCCTGCTGCAAAAAAAAGGGGGCAGAGAAAAAAGGAAGCAGCAGCATGGAGAACGCACAGCAAAAGCTGTTTGTGGAAGAACACAGTAGTCAGCATTATGTGCACTGGTACCAAACAGTACACCAACGTGTCCCACCTCGCTGAAACCAGTGTTTTTCAGCACCTGGGAATGCCAGTGCAAGCTGGATTGGCAGTTGCAGCCCTGGTTCTTCCATGGACAAAACCTACTATGTCAGATGTCCTAAAAAAAGGAGGACTTTGACGCTCAAAGAGTGAGCAGAAATTCACCCAACCACTTCTTGCAAGTCCTAGTTCACAGTACCAAGCTTGTCCACTTGTGTTTGTCCTCTACAAGTGAGCTTGATCCCTGCCCCAAAGACAGCCTGAGGATGCCCAGGATGGTGCAGATTCTCTGGGGTACCACTTCAGCTAATCACAGTGGAAGGACAAAGGTGGAGCTTATTTTTACGAACTTCCATGTAGAAAGTAGTAGAAGCTTTCCTTTGGCAGTTGTCTCTCCTGTTTGCTCCAGATATTTATCTCTAAGACAGAAAAATCTCTCAGAATGCACTAGTCAGATCTGAGATGTTTCAAGAGAGAGCGAAGATCATGTCATGACTGATGAACTATAAAACAAACACAGTTAAATGGATAATTGTTGGGTTTTTTAAAATTCTCTTTTAATGTTTCCTTTCAATTTTAGGCACAGCTACATTAATTTTACTTGCAGATTAATTTATTTGAAATTTAAGAATAATTTGTCAGAGGAACATATAATAGACTTTAACATAACATTATGATAGCAGCATAAGATTTTGAATCCAAAGACCAGTAAAAATATTGTGATTATCACTTTGCCATGAGTATAGTGTCATTTGATTTGGAAGTGTGGATTGTCTAGGAGACATGACTACAACCTGAAGACATCAATAAATCCTCAGAAATAAAATGTAAGATACCAGAGGCCAATGAAATAATGATGTTCAAATTTTTCTTACTGCTGATTGGAATGATGGTGAAGGCTGTGCTGGCCATTGCAGAATGCCAGGAAGAAAATTGTGCACAATGAGAGCTAAAATTTTAGAGACCGTGAGTTTAAATTATTACACTCAGTTCGCTAAATCCCACCAATCCACCTCATTGAAGAATCCCACTTGAGGTTTATCTGACATCTTCTGATGAAATCATAACAAATTTTGACAGCAATGGTAATTTCAGGAAGAATAAAAAAGGGCTGAAGTCCAGAGGTGCAGAGAGGTTGTTTTGAAGCATGTACAATGCTTAACCTAGTGTGGAAGGGTGTGCAACACTTTGTTTCAAGGTAATGGTAGGCTGGGCAAGACTAGCAAAGTCTTCGCTGAAAGAATTGGTTGATAAGAATATTCCCCCTACCAGAAAAAGGTATTTTAAAAGATTATTACAAACTATCAAGAAACTGTTTTGTTCAGCCTGTGCTCAGCACATTGGCTACACAGATGGTGTTATCCTTCTCGTCTCCAGGTTGCAGCCATGCTTCACTTGCTATGTTACCTATAAGCCTTTTTCAGTCACAGGCAATTGTTACCTTGCTCTTCCCTACAGCAGTGAGGGATGTGGAGGACAGGATTACCAAAGCTACCCACCTTACCATCACTGACAGCCTTGATAGGGATGTCTAAGCAGGGGTGATCCACACAGCTCCTTCTGTGTCCCTGAGTACGGCTGCTTGAGAAACACTCCCCAGCACCTCCAGTGAACCCACCATCTAATCCCAAAAGCCACCAACTATGATGTCCGACAGAAAGAGCAGGTAAGATTGAAAACACCATCTGTCCAGCATTAGGGAATAATTAGGTGATGTTAATGGATGTTGGTGGGAAAGGGCAGCGCATCCTAGACTATGAGTAAAAGGCAAAAAACTCCACAGGCGCTGTCAGTCTGACCTTGGAAAAGACAACAAATATGGGGATTGGTTTAGTTTATAGATGCTCTGAGATATTTTAATGGCATTTGAATCACCAAAATATCCCAACAGCATGGATTTAATCACAGTTAGAACCAGAGGGATTTTAACTCCCCCACCCCCTTCTGCCTACACTCACTCAAGGAGCTAGAGATAACCAGTGACTTGGCCCCAAGACACATGTCCTGAATTACTCATAGATGCATAAACCCTCTCTGAAGCACTCAGAGACATTTTTGTCATTGCCCACATCATCTGTAACTGCTGCGAAAGTGATGACATGGGCTGAACCAGAGCAAATCCCCATCAAACCCTCAGCACAGGCTGCAGCTCTTTTCTATCTGTCTCAAGTTGACTTCACCTGACAGCAGCAAGGGCTCAGGGTTCCTGGACTGCTGCTTTCATTTTTTTTCCCAAATGTTAGATGCTTTTGGGAAAGAAGTGGAAGGTTCTTTTCCTCCTCTTTTCCTTCTTTTTCTTTCTAATCTTCATGACAAAGATGTCCTATATTTGTTTTTTATTCAGTTTTCTCCTTTCTCGTGTTCTTCTTCTCTCAGCAAAATATGACATTTTGAAGTTTTATGGGCTGGAGAAGTAAAACTGCGTTTTACCAGTGAATCAATTTTATTTTTTTATCAAAAGAAATTTCTCAGCTTTCTGACAGACAGCAAAGCTATTGTGCACTACCCAGAACAAACCATATTCCACAATGGAGATAAGCAAAAGTTATAATATTAAATACCACTTGGTACATTGCTTTTGTTGAGAATGCCACCTGTGTGCTTACTTTGACTTCCTGATGGATGCACAGGAAGGAGAAACACAGGCAAGGGGGCAGAAAGAAACTTTAAAGTTAATATTCCATTAATATGAATGTGAGTTGTTCACAACAGTCCTCTCAGCGTGAGGGATTTTGCACTGTAAGGCACAGGATGACTTCCAAGAATGATTCTTTTTCCTACCTTGTATACCTTTTTCCTATCTTGTATCCCACTATACCTGGGATATTTGTGATTTGGCTTATTGTATGAGAGATGTGGAAAAGCTGAGAATGAACACTTTCCCACTGAAGATAATAGGAGTTTTGCCAGAGACTGAGATTCTGCCCAGAGGATTTATAGGTGGTATTTATCTAGGAGTCAGAAAATCTGAAGTCAGCTTTTTAGTTAACTATTGATTTCTGGATAGATGTTAGTATGTCACTTAAAGCTTAATTTTTAAGGCAGTTAGTTCTCAATAGTTTGAAATAGCTCTGCCACTTCCTTCAGGTCCCAAAGAGAGAATTTATAATCTTCTGAAAATTCAGCCATTAGTCTCTGCCCCCTAGTGCTGTATCTTTCTCAGCTCTTCTGATTCACATATGTTAAGTGGCTCCTCTCTTTAGATTAGAGCACTTTTTTGTTCCTGGTCCCTATTAGGATGCAAGAAGAGTATTAAACATTTTTCGAGTGCCTCACTGTATCAGGCACAAGCTTTTTATTATCAGACCTAAGAAATTACATAAGTTGCACTGAATTTTACTTAGGCCAGTGCATGCAGCAGTTTTCATTTACTCAGAGTAAGTGTAGAAGTGAGTGAGTGAGTGCAACGACTGAAAATGAAGATGCAATACCAAAAATAGAGTCCTACAACTAAATCAGATGTGAGAACAAAGATATAGTACAAGGAACTTCCCCAGGAACTAATCCCCAGGAACTATCTGTATCTGTGTAAGTATACTGGGTTTGCGTGGCAAGGTTTTGGTAGCAGGGGATGTACAGAGGTGGTTTCTGTGAGAATCTGCCAGAAACTTCCCCCACATCTGACAGAGCTGATGCCAGCTGGCTTCAAGATAGACCCGGCACTGGGCAAGCTGAGAAATGGTGGTGATAATGTACTGAAGAAAAGTTAATAAACGCTGAACAGCAGACAGAAGAGAGGAGTAAGAACATATGAGAGGAACAGCCCTGCAGATTGGTGAAGAAGGAGAGGGAGGAGGCGATCCAGGCACCAGAACAGAGATTCTCCTGCAGCCCATGGTGACCCCCCTACAGCCCATGAGGTCCACTGTGGAGCAGAGATCCACCTGCAGCCCCTGCAGGACCCCACACGGGAGCAGGGGGATGCCCGAAGGAGGCTGTGACCCTGTGAGAAGTCCACACTGGAGCAGATTGCTGGCAGGACTTATGACCCCATGGGGGGACCCACTCTGGAGCCATCTGTTCCTGAAGGACAGCACTGTGTGGAAGGGATCTGTGCTGGAGCAGTTCATGAAGACCTGCAACCCATGGGAAGGACTCAAGTTGGAGAAGTTCATGAAGGACTGTCTCCCATGGGAGGGATCTGATGCAGGAGCAGGGAGGAGTGTGAGGAATCCTGCCTGAGGAGGAAGAAGCAGAGGCATGATAATGAAGAACAGTGTGATGAACTGGTAACAGCCCTTATTCCCCATCCTCCTGTGCCACTGTGGGGGAGGAGGAAGACAAATCAGGACTGAAGCTGAGCCTGGGAAGAGGGAAGAGATAGCAGGAAGGTGTTTAAAGCTCTTATTCTTCATTATCCTTCTCTCTACTAACTAGCAGTACATTAAATTAATTTCCCCAAGTCCAGTCCATTTTGGATGTGAAGTTAACTGATGTGATCTCTCTGTCCATATCTTGAACAGTGACACTATGAGTGGACAGGATTTCACAAAGCACAAAGATGCTCAGAGGGTTAGAATACTCCTCCCATGAAAAAGGCTGAGAGACATGGGGCTTCTCAGCCTGGGCAGAACTTACTGCTCTCTTTCAGTGTAAATAGAGGGAGAGATATTTTTACCAAGGCCTGTAGCGACAGAAGAAGAGGCAATCATTTAAAATTAAAAGAGGGTAGATTTAGATGGGACTTAAGGGATAAATTGTTTGCAAGGACTGTGCTGGGACACTGGACCCGGTTGTGGAAGTGTTCAAAGTGAAGCTGGATGGGACTTGGAGCAAGGCTTATTCCAGCCCTTCTGCTTCAGAATGCAAACAAAATGAGGTCCGAAGTATAGCACAGGTCCAGACTCAATCACCTCCTCTCAGCAGTTTTTCCAAATGAATTCCGCAGTCAGAACACCGCTGCTTACACTGACAGGCTCTATTTAGGGATATCTGCTTCTGCCTCTATTAGAGTCACCTGTCTGTCCAGCGGAGAATCTGTCTGACTTGAAGAATCAGATCTTAGCTGAAGATCTTCTGCCTCCAGTGTAGGAACCTAAATGAGCAAGAAAACAGAGACACAGTGGAGAAACGAATCCTCATCAAGACTGCAGCATCACACTACATCTGACTTCAGCCAAAGGCAATGCAATGCATCTGGAACAGAGCTAAGTACCTTATTCTTAGAAGAAGGGATAAAATATTGCTTCTGCTCTGCTCCTGCTGCTGGCACGATACCTAGAAAAAAGGTAAACAGTGTGTTGTTACTCTGAGTACTTATTTCACTCTGCTTCTCCCCAGCCATGTCACCCCAGAGAAATTCACAAAGGTAACCATTTAGTCCCTCTGAAATTACCTTTGCCGAGCTCCACTGCAACAGAGCGCACATCCAAACTCTTGCCCACTGCAGCAGGAAGCATCAAGTTGGGCCAACACTTTCCCTTGACCTTTGGAATCAGTCTGTGTAATTTAAAAGATGCATCTGAGAACTGGCACTGACTCCTTCTCAACCCACTTCCACACACAACACTCCTGCTTCAGCCAACAGGCCTAACGAGCGGGATTGAGTGATGGAAGGAACGAAATGGGCAAACACAGCCAGCACATTCGGCATCTCTCGTGGGTAGGGCTTTCAAAAGGAGATGAAGTACCCCTGCTCAATCCAGAGAGAACCTAGGCAGAAGAAATACATCTCCAGACTGTACGTCATAAGGGAACCATTTGACATTAATGGATCCAGGGAAGCAGGCTATGAGGTGGAAAACAGCAATCCTCACAATGCCAGTCTTGTAGGATTTCAGAGGACTGCAAGCAGCAGGAAGCTGTACTGCTTTGTTCTAGAAATCCAGCTGGGAGGTCAGCTCCAAGGAGACCCAGAACATTAGCTTGACCTCACTTTGTCTCAGCACTAACTGAATAGGATTTCAGAGGATGGGATCCAAGCATAGGACAGGGGCTGCAGTAACCCATCACGTACCCAACCAGCTACTAAAACACAAGTATTGCTTTGGGATTGCTGTTGTTTTGTTCAACAGTTTACACCTATGTACTGATGGTGGGAGGGAAAAGGTTGGGTGGACTATGACCAGATAGTTCAGCGAATTGTAATCTTCCTTCGTAGTCCATGTGTACGATTCTGCTTTCTTCTATCAGGCCTTGTCAGCCACTCAGCCATTCACATATTCACAAAGCCTTTCTAAAGTGTCCTTTCCTTTGACTACAGCCTTTCAATGCTATTGCAGTATAAATGTCACTAGTTCCAATTCCATCTACAAAACTTACCTACTGCTGAGCCTCATGATGCTTTTTTAATCTGTGGCTCTTTTCCTTTTTTCTGCTCTGCCGCTATCTCTGGAGCAATTCCTTCTTTAAAAGTACTTTTGAAAGGTTCAGCTTGAGAACACTATTCATTTAAGTACTGACAGTAGGTTCGTACTTACAAAATCACGGCTGCAGAGCACAGAAACTCACCAACTTTCCTTGATGAAATGCCTCTTATTTTTTTTAGTGACTCAAGGAAAAAAACTGTCTTGGCTCCTCTCCTCTCTCCCCAGTGGTTCCCCAGCCACATGAATATGTAACAAGATGAGTGAAAAGCCATTCTGTAAACAAAATATTAAAGCCAAATGAATCCTGTTGCTTTGGTTTTGTACAAGTCCTCTGTCAATCCTAAGGGACAGGTTCAATTTAACCCTGGCTTAAGTTTGCATGAATTAAGAAAACCCTTATTTGATGTCTGAGATGCTGTCATGAACTCTTCTTCCATTCCATGAACTTTCATTCTTCCAGAATGGTACCCCTGAATGTGCAACGTGAGCTGACACAGAGTCTGTATCACCGAGAGGCTTTCAGAGAAAGATGGATGCAAGCTGGAAGGAGGTAAGAACCTGTTCAAACTATTCAAGGATTAAATTGATCCACCTCAAAATTAATTGGGCCAGAGAAAGGAGTTAACAGGCTCACAACTGAACTGTGCTCAGAGGGATGCAAACTTCACAAAAAGGTTGGAGTACGGTCCAAGATAATGTAGAGCAGCAAGGCACCCTATTTCACTGGGCTGCAGTGAAAGAGCTGAAGAAGGGTCTGAAAACTTAATGCAGTGAATTCTTGGTGGCTCAGAAAGACTGATAATAAAATAAAGGATCCAGAACCAGTTTTTAGTAAAGAAAATACACAGATTCTTGTAAACTTCACACTACTAAAATGTTTATTTACGAATATTGCCATGATGGGTCTAAGTCGCACCTATATGTGGAAGATTGAGAAGGATTTTGGAAGCCTTTTTTCACATCTCTTTTCAGGAGATTATTGGTTCATGTCTGGTGTCATACCCAGTATGACTCTGCTGCAGCTGAAATGAGCAAAAAACATCCTGTGATAGTTTTAAGTTTTTCCTTCCCTTATTCTGTTAAGAAGCAGCATAAAGCAACCCAATCTAATAACAAAACAAAAGTACCACCTCCCTATTGCATCCCTGGGTGTATATGGGCTGATCATTCTTGTTCTGCTCCAACAGGAGGATCTCTCCTGTTTCCCATTCCCATGTACAAAGTTTGGAACTAGCCCCAGCATCTGGTTGACTGCAATGTCAACTCCTCTGGAAGAAGGAGTTTCTCCTGGTGAAGGTGGCTGTGGAGGGCTGACCCTGGCTGGACACCAGGGGCCCACCAAAACCACTCTATCAGTCCCCTCCTCATCTGGACAGGGGAGAGAAAATATAATGAAAGGCTCATGGGTCAAGATAAGGACAGATAAAACCAAATCTTAAAAACACCTTTTCCCCACTCCTCCCTCCTTCCCAGGCTTAACTCTATTCCCTATTCTCTACCTCCTCCCTGAGAGCAGCACAGAGGGATGGGGAATGGGGGCTGCAGTCAGTTCAACATATGTCATTTCTGCCACTGCATCTTCCTCAGGGAGAGGACTCTTCACACTCTTCCCCTGCTCCAGTTTGGGTCCCTCCCACAGGAGAGTCCTCCATGAACTTCTCAAATGTGAGTCCTCTCCGTGGGCTTCAGTTCTTCATGAATTGCTCCAGCATGGAGCAGTCCTTCAGGCACAGACTATTCCAGTGTGGGTCCCCTGTGGGGTCACAAGTCCTGCCAGCAATCCTGCTCCAGCATGGGCTCCTCTCTCCACGGGGCCACAGTTCTGGACAGAAGTCTGCTCCAGTGCAGGTTTTCCACAAGGTCATAGCCTCCTTTGGGCATCCACCTGCTCTGGTATGGGCTGCAGGTGGACCTCTGCTCCACTGTAGACCTCCATGGACTGCAGAAACACATCCTGCCTCACCAAGGTCTGCACCATGGGCTGCAGGAGAATCTCTGCTTCAGTCCCTGGAGCACCTCCTCCCTTTCCTTCTGCGCTGACCTGGGTGTCTGCAGGACTGTTTTTCTCACATATTCTCACTTCTCCACTCTCTGATCTGTATCAGTTTGGCCTGGCTCTCCCGCCAAGTCCAAGCTGTCTTCTCCCCACTCCTGCTCTCCCCAGGTGAGGGAAAAAAACTGGGAAACACAGGGAAAAAAAAACTGAAAGAAGTTCAAACAAAACGGGATTCTATCAAATATATATATATTACATATATTTGCAATTATATATGAAATTTGAATATATTATACACAATAGCGAGCTCCCAAGGGGGAAAAGGGAGGGGGAAACAGGGATAAAAGAACTAAAAACAAATATCTTCTAAATATACACCTTCAAAAGAGAGCTAGAGAATAAATACAAAAACGAATTAAATACTTCCCTGAACAGGACAGCAGAACCAACTCCCCACACCTCCAGAATGGAACGGAGATAGCGGCAGGTCTGAGCAGCAGGCCCTGGCCTATACAAGCAAAACCGAGAGGGACCTGTCGCCTTCAACCACCGGAAGAGCGAAGAGAGCGAACTCTCTTATCTGCGCCTTTTTATATGTTGTGTTATGGAAAGGAATGATATGGAATACTTCCTTAGATTTCTGACCCCGTTGCTAAGGAAGGCCTAAAAAATCCAAGAAACCAACCCACTACCTGACCACAATTACTTCTGCACAATTTCCCCCCCTTCTTAAATACATTATCCCGGAGGCACTACCACCATTGCTGGTGGGCTCAGCCTTGGCCCGCAGTGGGTCTGTCTTGGAGCTGGCTGGCATTGGGGGAAGCTTCTACCAGCTTATCACAGAAGCCAGAAGCCACCCCTGCTACCAAAACCTTACCATGCAAACCCAATACAAGGGGACTTAACCTAATGTGGAAAGCACACTGGAATAATTCAAAGCTTCTGGAATGGAGACAGTGGCTGTTTCTGAAGGCTGTTCCTCTCCCAACAGGTAGATTAGAGTACCAGAATATTTGGCATGAGTCAATGGCCTCTACACTGGATGGCTAGAGAAGCTTGTACTGCTGACTGTTCATTAACAGTACAGAAGAGAAGGGCCCTTTCATCAGTGATTGCAGACTTTTGCTAGAGGGAGAAGCAATTTATGTTCTTTAAAATTGCCTATTCCTGAAGTATTTCTCATTATAAAGGACTGCAGAGGGAAATACAAAGCTGTTAAATTTTTTTCACCATGCAAGTACAAAATGAAACAATTCCCTTAATGCATTAGTGTGATACTTGCAAATAAATGTGAGATAAGTTCTGGGACAAAACTAATGCTGTCTGAAAATCTGTGAAACTCTAATGAGGAAATTGGGCAGACTAATTAAGAAAAAAAAAGTAATTTGGTTCAAATACTAGAGCTAAGCCAGTATGATTATAATTTCTTTTTCTTTTTCCTTCTTCCTCCATCCAGATAACAGTTTATTCATTAGAAAAATGGGGGTTTGCTAGGACCAGGTGTTATTAAGTAAAAATCCCTCATGTCTGGTTATGTGTTTTACTCACTGAAATATTACATAAAAAGTTGGTGGTGCAAATTCTGCTCTCATCTTCCTGAAAGGAAGGAAATGGTATATTATGCATAATTAAAAGGTCGATAGTTGCCTAATATTCAGGATGCAAGTGGGATTGCAAGCACATTTTTCTTTTCTGCATTGGACCTCCCTCAGCTTTGTGATTTCAGGGCCAGAGATGCTCAGTGGTGTAGGAACACTCCAAAGAATGACAGCACAGCAGAGGCTACAAGCAGACTCCTCCAGTTGGTCTGTGCTAACTATGAAGCTGGTATTATGGGGAAGTCTGGGTTACTAAAACCCTGACTTAGCTCACACGGGACAGATAATTGACTGGCATGTGGATGAGAACAAGGGTTTGATAACTTCAGCATAGCACAGGGCTAACTCTCATCTGCTCTGCACCCTGCTTTGCTGTGAGTTTTCCTGGCCCCACATGCTCTAGTACAAGATGCATCGCTCCAATAGGCAGGACCCATTTCTCTCTACGCCTTATAGAGGCAGTCTCATATGACCAGCCAGCTATGGTCAAATGTGTTCCACTCTCTCAGTCCTTGCATTGGCTAAGCAGGCTCTGGCTGAGAGGTCAGCATTATGTTCTAGTGGGGTTAACCAGTTTTGGAGACTTCACTCCTGATAGTAGCCACTGCATCACAGTATTCCATCCTTGAAATAAGGAGTGTCCTGTAGTCAAGCCACAAGACATTCTGCTGGAAGACATTCTCTCCTTACTATACTCCCTACAATAGTATAAAATTCACTGCTAGTTTCTATGTTATGCTTTTCCTGAACTTTCCCTTTTTTGTTTTTCTCATTTCCCTTTGCCTCCCCCTCATTTTTCTCTGTGTTTCCCTCTACATTTTTCACTCTTATCTTCATTGACGTCATCTTTTCTGTTTCTCTTTTCTTACTGTTTTTATGTAATATCATTATTTATTGTTTTCTATCAACAATCCTTCTCCTTAATACACTTCTTACACTTTTACTTTACAAAAACTTTGGAACAGAAAATAAGTTCCATTCTTCTTCCTCTGCAAAACATCTATTAAATGTGTTAATATATATTTTGAAACAGTATAATAGATAAACGCAAACATTTACAGCAGAAAAAACTTTACATTCAGACTATTTTGTATGTAAAGATAAAATCTTTCTGAAAACTACAAACACTTAAGGGAAAATAAATTATTACCCTGTATCACTTTTGTTACTTAACTTTTATTTCCTTACTCATGTTCACACTTTCCTCAATTTTTTTGGTAATACAGCTCAGCTCAGTCACTCAAAGCTCTTAGAAATCACGCCCACCTTGTTTAGTCTCTGTCTTGCTTAAGGAACATGAATTCAAATGAAGAACCAGCTTCAAAAATTGCTTTTCAGTCTTCAGAATTTTGCATATCAACCCCAAACACAACTAATAAAAGTCCATCTGGCATCTTAATTGTTCCTTACCTCTTATCCAATGCTTACAAAACAACTGCAAGACTGTAAAATTTGGAAATATGTTTCATCTCCGGGGGGGTTAGAAGCAATGTTTAGGTTTCTGTATGCAGTATAGAATGCAGGATAAGATTGTTCCTGGATAGTTAAAACTAGGGAGTGGGACACAGGGACTCTGGAGAGCTCTCCACATCATGCATTGTAGAAGAACTCCAAGCTAATTTCAGAAAGGTGCTTGAACAAGTCAGCAGTGCTCTCCTGCTTCTGGAGCAAATGCATATGCTGGGTTTTTCCATGAAGATATGGGAGCTAACTCAGTGCCAGCTCAGCTCTCTAACCAGCCCTAAGCTCTGTCCTTTGCACTAATGTGACAAGAGCAGAGAACCTCATAATTTTCCTACAGTTGGACATCTGTCAAATGTGGGCTCAAGTATTTTCTAAAATACCAAAACAATATCTCACGTGTTCTTTTAGGTCATTGCTAAAGAAGATCAAGGAACTTATTATCATTTAGGCATTTACGTGCTTGGAGCCTAATACAGAAAAGCACTCAGCATGTGAAAAATCCCTCTCAGCAATTGTGATCCCCTGCTGCTGGCTGCAGCCTTCTTCAGCTCATTTTCAGTGTGAGGATATGCAAAACCCAAGATAAATACTAAGAACCCTCAGATTCTATAAGCCCAAGCTCCACCCAGCCCAGGTGGTCTGTTTGGCCCTCTTACCCAGGGTATCCTCTTCTTGCGGGCATTCTCAAAAACACCTACCCAACCAAGACAACTTACCTTCACCTAAAAACCTCCAGGAGAATATCAGCCTTTCATTTCATGCAACTGCCTCTAAACAGAACAGGGCGCTGGCTAGAGGAAGGCTTGTTCATAAATCTCCCATCTGATTTCCAACACACTTCACCTCATGACCATTTGAGCACCCATGCAATTCAGGCTGACAGTCCTCTGAGGTCCAACCCTGTCTGCTTGCTGCTCTTGCCGGTCTGCTTCCCTGACACCCTGTAATTTGGCCACAGGGCTCAGCCCTGGCAGCACACAGCCTGCAAACAAACAGGTACCAGAACAGCAAGCTGTTTGCCACTGGTGGAAGAAATAGTGGAATTAGAGGGAAGGGAAGCAAGAAACCCCGCTTCCATAGTGACCAGCATCTCCCTATTGCATTTATATCATACAGCACTGCCCAAGCTTTAACTGGAATACGATTGTTTCTGGACACTGGTGTTTAAATGGTAAAACTCAATCTCTGACCCTAAGCATTGAGACACTTTGTTTAAACCCATGGTATAAGGTAGGCAGGCACCAAAGTTGAAGGATGCAATCTTAAAAACCTGCATCAAATTTTAACCAGTGCATTTTCTTAGAAGCTTAAAGTTCACACTGACAGCCTTCAATCCTGCACAAAGCATGACAGTATTGCAAAATACCTTTAATTCAAAAATAAGACCATGGATCACTGCTAGAAACAGGTCAAGTGGATTTAATCCCTATTTGGTGCCTGGAACAGCTCAGACTACCCTGAGGTGACTTCCAGTTGGATTCGTAAGCTTCCAGACAAGTCTGCAGCTGCAGGCTTCTTGTAAAATTTAGTTACTGCATCCTAGCCCCAATGTACTTAGGCAACTCCTGACATATTAATGTCCGATCATTTTGTTAAGTCTTTTAATGAAGTTTTTAATGACCCCAATTCAATGATGCCAACATTTCCCCACATAACTTGTGCTGTTGTTTTAATCCCCTTACAGCTGGAAATCTTTTCACAATATCTCACCTCAATTTATCTAACTCCATATTGAACCAATTCTTTCTCACTCTGTCCCACAGTGGCCATAGTTAACAGCGAAATACTTCCTTCCTTGTAACAGATATACTTGTATGTGTTTTCTTTTCTGGAATAAGTGGGACAAACTGCCTCAACCTTCTTTTCTGTTTTCCACATCTGCTGTTACTGGTATTGTTTTCCTACTGCCTTTTGGTTATGTATGTTTCTTTCTAAAGTGCCCATCAGTATATTAAAAACACAATGCAGACAGGACCACCCTATCTGAGACCAAAACAACCTTGATAAAGATAAAATAAGAAAAAGACCGAATTGTTGCAGGACATGTGCTCTCTGCAAACCTGCCATATCTGCTACTCTCATTAATTGTCTTCTGCTGCCCCCAGATCCTTTTCTTCTGGCTTAGGGCTTCTTTATTTTCCCAATTCTATTCTCTGAATTTTATTCCCTATTTGTCCATATACTCCCTGAACATCTCCCTTTATTAAATTTAATTTCACATGATTGATTTCAGACCATTTTTCTAATTAAAAGACGTGGGAAATCTATAAGACTGCCTACAGCCATTCCCAGGCAAGTGCCACCTGCAAATTTAAACTATCTTCTTAGACCACTGACAAAGGTGATCAAAATTCTGAAAATATTTCAGTTTCTTGATGGGCTTCTTAATGCCAACAGTTGTGCATTCACCCTATAATTACATTACAAGGCCCCTCATATGGACTCAATCTCAAGAACACATATAGGCTAGATGGAGAATGGATTGAGAGCAGACCCAAAGAGAAGGACTTGGGGGTGTTAGTTGACAAGAAGTTCAACATGACTCAGCAATGTGCATTTGCAACCCAGACGCCAACCGTGTTGGCATCAAAAGCAGCGTGGCCAGCAGGTCAATGGAAGTGATTCTGGCTCTGCTCTGGTAAGACTCCACCCGGAGTACTGCATCCAGGTCCGTGATCCCCCAACATAAGAAGGACATGGATATGTTGGAGTGCATCCAGAGGAGGCCATAGAGTTGATCAGAGGGCTGGAGCACCTCTCCTATGGAGACAGGCTGAAAGAGTTGGGGTTGTTCAGCCTGGAGAAGAGAAGGCTCTGGGGAGACCTTATAGCACTTTCTAGTACCTAGAGGGGGCATATAAGAAAGCTGAGGAGGGATTTTTGATAGGGGCATGTAGTGATGGGACAAGGGGAAATGTCTTTAAACTGAAAGAGGGCAGGTTTAGATTAGATATTAAGAAGAAATTCTTCGCTGTGAGAATGGTGAGACACTGAAACAGGTTGCCCAGAGATGTTGTAGATGCCCCATTCCTGGAAGTGTTCAAGGCCAGGCTGAATGAGGCTTTGATCAACCCAGTCTAGTGGAAGGTGTCCCTGCCCATGCAGGGGGGGGTTGGAACTAGATGATTTTAAGTCCCTTCCAACCCAAACCATTCTATGATTCTGTGTGGAGCAGAAGCAGCATTGTGGCACAGTGGTGATTTCATACATCCCATATTCAGTCTGGAAGCCACAAGCCTGGGTTCTTTTGAAAACTACCCAGAGCAATAAATAAAAGGATTTTTGCTTGCAACACCTGCTGCTGTACTTTGGAAGGAGAATCTGGAACTTCCAGCAGCAGATGGCTCTTTCACATCTTCATAGTTTCTTGGTGAACCTTTGACCTTTCTGAAGTTGTTTCAGTAAGCCAGTTAAGTCTGAATCAGAAAAAAATTTAAGGCTCATGAAGAAGCTTAATAACCCTCTTAATAACCCAATCTTATGACATTTAGAAACCTTCTGTTATTTTTATTTTCAACAACAGGGTAGTAATCTTTTCTTGTCCAGCTTTATTATTGCTTCCAAGGACTTTATAGGAGAAGTATAACAATTTACCCACTTGCTGCAAAGGACCTGAATTATAAGTGTACTGGAGCTACTCTCCTCTCCCACCCACACAATGTGTGTTTTTGAGTGCTGATGTAATTGGTGTGGTTTCACAAGCCATTGTTGACTTTTCTCAAAGACTACTGCTTCCCCACTGACTAGTCCTCTATTCCAGAGAGGAAACATCGAGCTGTTTTTGAAGATAGTCATCTTCAAGTCAGTCAAAACAGTGCACATAGCACCTCTTTACCTCCCTGACTTGCCAAATAAACAAGTGTGGAAAGATTTCTGGAGGGCATTATCTTGTATTCTAAGACATGGCAGGTAAGACAGGTGAGATGAATTCCTCATCCCCCATGCTTTCATTTTCCCTCACCAATGGCTGTAAACTGGGCCTCAAACTTAAGTTATTTTCAGATAGCCAGAGTTAGTCAGGGTGAATGCCAGACCTGCTCTAGAAACACCAGAGTCAATAGTAATCTTTCAGTTGACTTCTGCTAACAAATGATTGGCCAAACCTTCCAAGAATTTGACTCTTTCTGAAGAAGGTTGATGAGCAGTGTTAGGAACTGTGGCAGTAGTTGGGATAACTTATGTACTACAGTTGTTCAATATCTTGCAGGAATGGCTCAGCACAAGGATGCAGCAAAAACAGGGGATAGCAACTGCTGACTTGCTCTTCAATTTGACTGTTCTTCCACATTGTTCGCTCAGAATCGCAAATTTAAAGGTAGTTATTTTGTCATTTTTACACAGAGTAATTTTATGTTCCTTTTCAACTCGTCACTGAAGCCCTTCAGTCCGAGGCATATACAGATGTATCACTCCAGGCATTTGCTGTTGTGTAAAAAGCTTTGTAGTGTGAGCTGTGTATACTTTCCAGCTTTCCCTCTTTCCCATCGGCATTGGTAAAAAGGGAAAATTCAGGGGGATAGTGTTCCCCTCAGAGCTGTTGAAGCACACAAGTTCAGTCAGTCAGTCAAGCAAAGGTAGAGGATTTGTACGCACTGGCTGCTCTCTGTCAGAACTGAGGGTCTAGAAATTCCCACAGATGTTTCTCAGTTTTGTAGAGTGCAAAGTAGAATTGCCTTTGACCATTTCTGTGCATGTTCCCACAGTTGTACACACTCTTCTTACACTGAAGGGAGCAAAACAGGCACCTCCACAGAGTTGTCTTACCCACAGGTTGCATGATTTGTTTTCTGAGGCACTGGTGTCTTTCAACTGACAACAAAGGGAGAATACTGTTTTATTTTTAGATGGCTGCCATTAATTGAAGTGAAAACAGCCCATAAGTGACTTCCCTCTTTACCACAGCTACCACATTGCCAGGTTTTGTTGAACATATATCAACTATCTTGTCCTTGTGACAATCTCAGGCTGCTGCACCTCCTTGTTCCATGGAACATCCCTTCCATGTCCTGAAGTGGGGAGAAAGCTGACAACATATATGCCATGTCAGCTGCTGTGTCTTCTCATACTCCTTCTACTACATGCACAAAACTATCACTTAAGAGCAAAAATAATATTTACCTTGAAAAGGGTATGCATGTGCAATCTACTTTTACTAATGATGGCCTAAAGGAACGGGCATATCTGAGATCTTGCTCAAGTTACGAAAAACTAAAAATGTCTGATCTGATTCTTTTTCCATTTTTTTTTTTTTACAAATCGAACATTGCATTTCCCAAGAGAAAAATCAGGATGTGTTGATCAGGAAACTGTTAACACCAGAGACTTATTAATAGTAACTACAATACAAAAGCAGCCATTTCCAGCTTTTATACAACATTGCATTAGCTTGATGCAGATAAAAAGAAATTACTCATGAGGCAATGGAAAGAAAGGTGTAGGAGGGTGAATCACATTGAAAGAATAAGAAAAAATGAAAGTGGGGGCAAAATTTTTTGAGCATGCTGTGTCATCACCAGTAAAAACTAATTTGCTATATCAGTGGAATGCTATTAACTCCTGCTTGGTTGGGCACAATGCATGGTGGAGGAGGGAATATTTCAATCAAATTGAATGACAATAATTTTGGGGGAAAGAGAATGACTCTTACTAATTTTTTTTTTTTTTTCTGGAAGGGAATTCATTGACATTTTCCCATCTAATTCTGATTTGCAGACAATTACCACACAGTTGCACAGCTGGAGCCAAACTCTTGCTGTTAGCATGGCACAGCCCAATTGTCTAAGACTGTAAATAAGTGAACACAAGGAGAATGCAAGATCTCCTGAGATCAGGATGACAAACTTTCAGTGAAGACATAGTTTATCTGTTAAAATTGTAGTTAATTATTAGTATTTTTCTTTTTTGTTTGTTTCAATGGCTGTGGTTATATTATCGAGATTACTCTTTGAAAAAGGACTAAGGAATGCTCTAGAAAAATCTCTACTTCAGGGATACCAGGCTTTTTCAAATTAGAACTAACTAGTATAATCTGCATTTTACACAGGAGTGACTGTCACACTGGATTTTTATGCAAGTTTGTAACAGAAAATAACTGCCCAGTATCACCTGACTGTTTTTTTTTCAGGATTGCATCTTCCATTTCTCTCTGCCTAGGAATACCCTTTATTCCATAAGCAAAGATTGGAAAACGTATTTATTCATGTCAAAGTCAGAAAAAAAATACATTTAATATTGTGCCAGAGAAGCCAAAATGAAGGGCTTAATCCAGACATGAAAAGTGACACTACTTACAAGCACACCCCAGTTTTCATGTGCAGTTTATTTACCCTTGGTGCTGTCGGTATCTCTGCTTTTGCCTGGTGTCTAAAGGGCTGTTCCCACCAGAGAGGGCTGTGACTTGGGCTCTTGGGGTTCCTTCATATCAACTCCTCCACTATTCCTTACTGAAACCTTTCCTAGCACCTGATCTGAGTCAATATATGGAAGTAGGTGTAATGCTGCAAAATCTACAATTCTGTGAAAACTTTCAGGATTTCTTTCTCATTTGTGGGGCTCAAAATAGGCATGTGGCACATCTAAGAAAAAAATAAAATCCTCAAATTGTTTAGTCTTCACAGTGGTACACAGCTCTGGGTTACATAACCCATGACTATGTTGAAATTCAGGTATGTCAAACATGCAGGGCACCCCAGGCCCATTTCCCTTTGCACCAGGCCGATCTCCAAGAACAGTGCTGAGGGCAGCCCCTAGACTGAGTGCTCCCACCACGAGGCCAGGACCAGATTCCCACATCTTGTTTCCCCTCCTGATCCTTACTGCTCAGTGCAGTAATTCCACAACAGATCACCTTGCCATTTCACTGCGACAATCAGAAGAACATGCAAATTCTTTGCACAACTATTGGTAGGAGTTTAATGGGAAAAAATATTACTCACAAACCCCTCTGCGCTCTCCAGTTGATAACTTGTGCCTTTTGTTCAGCCCCTTCACTTATGCTACAACCAGGTCACTTCAGCTCACTGACCTGCTGCCAAGTGATTTATTTCTCTGAGTTATTCTCTGCTCTTACTCTGCTCCCAGTACCTCTAGGGCTGTCTCAATGTACCACATGCCAGGATGTGCTTTGGGAAACAGATGAAATCTTTGCTCTGTCACATGAACACGTGCTGCTGTTGAGAAAGTTCTTCTCAATTTATGCTCAAGATTGTGACTTTTAAGATTCTGCCACAATGCACCACACATCTCATTGTACTTCTCCTCATCTTCTGAAGGGTTTGGAGAGATTTGCTGAGGTGTTAATACCTAAGCACACAGTCATCATCATAGCTAAGCTTTGTGAATAAAGATTTGGGAAGGGCTCTACCCACATTTGCTACAAGCGCGCTGGTGGCTAAAAAGGCCAATACGAGATAGACAAGTCCGGTTGCAAAAGGCACAGCAGGAGGACTCCTTAGGTGGTATTTTCAGCAAGACACAATTCTTTCTGCGTTGTCTTTTCTCCTCAAGGGTGATCCTGTGTGCGTTCTCAAAGGAAGCAGCAGCGTTATAGATGGTGTGTCTCCAGACTTCACGATTGGAGGCCAGAGTAGACCAGTGATGATGATCAATATGGCCAAGGCTGAGATGTTGTTTCAGGGAGTCCTTGTACCTTCGTATTGAAGGTATTTGACAAGAAGGTTTCAGTGTGGAGAAAGGTGTAGGCAGTACAGGAAGGAGTGGGTCTGATCAGCTGATCTTACTTCTCCTTGCTACAACAAATATCATACTTGAGACAGTGTGATGGACTGAAATGCTGGTAATGTCTTCAACATTGTCAAAATCATAGAAAGACTTTTTGTCAAACTGCAAGGTAACAGCAGTCTGTCTGTGGCCACCAAAGCACCCCCCTCCTCCCAATGCCTCCCGATTGGAATTTGGACTGTAACAGGGGCTTGAGATAAGACTACTGTCTAATCATCTCAAGTCTGAGGAGAAGTAAACAAGGCTCAGGAGAGAAGAATGTATCTGTATTAAGAGTCAGGCCTAGCTGGGCTCAGAGGGTGGTGGGGGAGAAGGGGTTTGGGTGTGTGATGGTGAAATCTCTCCACACCAAACCAAAGGAGTAAACCCCTGCCCCCCCAGGAAGACTACAAACATGGGGGACATTCACATGAGAGGCAACTGAGAAGGGATCATGAACCACCAAAGACCCCCAAAGCGCCCCCCTAATTCATTCCTGAGGCCTTCCGCCACCAGAAGACTGCACGTGATCCAAGTGAGGCAACAAAGCTGTTACAACAGATTGCAAAGCTTCTCCCCTCCAAGGGAAGGTGCCTGGCATCTCCTGAACGTATATTAATCCATTGGATTCTATATTTTTTGGGAAACTCTCATCACCAAGACCAGAAGAACTGGACTGACTGGACACCAATGGGTTCAGTGTAGTGGTGATACTTTTTCTATTTTAATCTCCCTCTGTCAGTCTCTTTCTTCTACCCCCCCACCCCCTTTTCTCTATTTCTTTCTATCTCTCTTTCTTTGTCTCACATGTACCATTAAATAAAACCAATACTATTGACTTCGGCATTTGGTCTCATTTGTACCTTAATTTGGGCAGAGGCATTTCTAATAATTTTAATAACCAGATCATAACAGACAGAGATCAAGGTCATCATCATCATCATCATCATCATGACTAGGCTTCGCGAACAAAGATTTGGGAAGGCACTACCCACGCTTGTTGCAAGCGCATTGGTGGCTAAAAAGGCCAATACGAGATAGACATGTCCGGTTGCAAGAGATCAAGGTAGTCCAGCTAGAAAGGATACAAAGAGGACAGACAGGAAATGATTAATTATTTTACTTAAAAGAAACAATATTACTTGGCTGTAAGCCTCCAGGTAATAAAGAATTACCATTTCTTAGGTAATGAGAAATTACATCTCTACAACATCTGAATGAGAATGCAGTCCATTGAAAGTAATTCTTCAAGAATGTCAGAAAAGCTTAGGAAATGCACAAAGCTGGACCACATTGCTGCCAAAAGGGTAGTTTTTCTGAGAAACCACCAGAACTGGATGTAAAGCAGCCCAAAGTCATCCCAGCTGTGGTCATGGGAAGGTGCTGTGTGTATCTAATGATGCTTTTCCAGGGGCAAGGTGGATTCCAAGGTTTTTTGTTTGGTTTTTTTTCGTTGCTTTGGGTTTTTTCAATAACTAGTAATTATTTCAAGATCTAACTATTCCTATGTTTATTAAAGAGCAGGATTTAGGACCCATAAGATGGGAGGATGAGAGGATCCAAATCTGTTACTTCTGAAAGGCTTTAAGGGGCACTCCACTATGCAAAGGCAAAAAGGAAAACAAAAAGGAAGAAATTGAAAAAATAAGGGAAAGTAAGGAAAGAAGCCTTTGGGGGGGTTTAGGAGAAGTCTTTTACAAAAGGGTACAGGGCACACTGGAAATTGTGTGGGTGTGTATGAGGTGGATTTGCCCTGGCTGGATGCCAGGTGCCCACTAAAGCTGCTCTGTCACTCCCCTCCTCAGCTGGACACGGGAGAGAAAATATAGCAAAAGGCTTGTTGGTTGAGATGAGGACAGGGAGAGATCACTCACCGATTACCACAGGGGTGAAACAGACTCAGCTTGGGGAAATTAGTTTAATTTATTACAAATCAAATCAGAATAGGGTAATAAGAAACAAGAACAAAGCTAAAAACCATGTTCCCCTCACCCCTCCCTTCTTCCTGGGTTCAATTTCACTCCATATTTCTCTACCTCCTCCCCCATGGTGGCACAGAGGGATGGGGAATGGGGGTTGTGGTCAGTTCATCACGCGCTGTCTCTGCCACTCCTTCTGCCTCAGGGATTGGACTCCTCACACTCTTCCCCCTACTTCGGCGTAGGATCCCTCCCATGGGACACAGTTCTCCAGGAACTGCTGCAGTGTGGGTCCCTTCCATGAGGTGCAGTTCTTCAGGAATAGGCTGCTCTAGTGTGGGTGCCCTTTGGGCTCACAAGTCCTGCCAGCAAACATGCTCCAACGTGGGTTTCTCTTTCCATGGGACTACATGTTCTCCCAGGAGTCTGCTCCAGCACAGCCTTCCCATGTGATCATAGCCTCCTTCAGGCATCCACCTGCTGTGGTGTGGCGTCCTCCAGGGGTTGCAGGTGGATCTCTGCTCCATCATGAACCTCCCTGGGCTGCAGGGGCACAGCTGCCTCACCATGGGCTGCAGGGGAATCTCTGCTCCAGAACCTGGAGCACCTCCTCCCCCTCCTTCTGCACTGACCTTGGGGTCTGCAGGGCTTTTTCTCTCACATATTCTCACTCCTCTCTTCTGGATGCTGTTCCCCAGCAGGTATTTTCCCTCTTTTTAACTCTTTTATCCCAGAGGTGCTGCCACCGTTGCTGATGGGCTCAGCCTTGGCCAGTGGCAGGTCCATGGTGGAGCCAGTTGGTATTTGCTCTGAGGAGGAAGCTTCCAGCATCTCCTCAGAGATGCCACCTTCGTACCCCCCCACTATCAAAACCTTGCAGTGCAAAAACAATATGGTATTAATTCCAAAAGACAGAGACAATAAATAAACTTGAGATGGGTTTCATATGGCCCTCTGTTGCCTACCAAAGGTCTCCATCTTCCAATTTGTGTAGTATTTTAACCGTAACACTGACCCTAGACTGAATAGCAGAATAAATATCCTCACACGCTGCTCTGCTCACACACAGAAGAGTGGAGCTCAGGCAACCACGCTGGGTTATATCTTACTTGTATTTCACTCTCCTTTTTTTCAAGTGATTCATGAGAGGGTCATAAAAGAATCAAATGTATTTACTCTTCAGATTCTGTACTCATTTCTAGTAAAATATTTTACCCTTCCAGAAGGCACTCTGCAGTTTTGGGAGTGCATATTTCATGTTTTTCCTTGGAAACTTAGTGCAGCTGGTACCCGTGTCATGGCACCCTGTATTCAGATCACAGATCAGTAACATTCAGAGATGACAGGTCAGAATTCCTGCAGGTAAGAGCTCATATTTAAAATTCCCTTATGTAAATATTAATTTTATTAAGATCTGTAAAAAAAAGAACCCAAAACTGAACATTGAGAGCAAATAGGAAAGATTCACAATTTACTATTAATTTCAGTTATAATTTGATTGAGACTATTTTTAACTGAACAGCCTTCTGAAAGTTTTACTTCGTATCATACATATCTTCACTAGAGTGCCAGGCCTTTGGAGATACCTCCTGTTAATCCCTGGATACTTACTGGATACTTTTCCCCTATAAATTCAAGAGAAATTCCAGTACCCTTAGATCCTTATTTTCCCAATGGATTTTCCCAAAACACCAAAACTTGCCACTTTATGCCTCAAGGATACTCAAGAGCTTCTCCAGTCTGGCAGACAGATGACCTCTGCAGCTAGCAAACTTAAGCAAAATATTTCCTCTTTCTGTCTCTCTAGTTCCACTCTGTGTTTTCTGTATATTTTTTCAGTCAGATTTGGAGGACAGGGACCAGCCTTTCATTGCCTGAGTTCTTGCAACAGTTAGTGGAGCCCTGATTCATGGACTGTGTCAGCCTCAAACTGCCCCGAACAACCTCACACTGAATCTTTAACATTCATTAGTTTTTTTTACAATGTCATGTTTTCTCCTTTTCCTTCTCCTCCAAAGTATGTCCCTAGTTCTACTACTGCTCTCAATCCCACCTCCAGCATCTCTGTCTTTGCCCAACTCCTCTCATTGTAGGGCATTCAATTGCATTAATACAATCTTCTTTTCTTTCTGCATCATTTTTGCAGAAACTACTTGACAACAGTAATTACAAAGATCTTTGGTATACCACCTTGCTCTGCTAAAAATATTACCTTTAGTCCTAATCTTATATGTTCTTAATTTCATTTTCAGTCCTAGGAGAGCTCATATTCAGGCTCATCTGAATTCTCTTTGAGTGTGAGTTTTTCAGCTACTGCATTTCATGCTCACTGCTTAAGGAAATGGGTTGTTATTCAAAAGCATAATAAACTAGATCAACTGCTTTGCTTTCAATGACCATCTTTGCCATTCTATGAAAAAAATCTGGCAAGAGATTTATCTTTTATAAACATACTCATTTCTTTTCCTTGTGCTTCTGAGGACCAAATCTTTTTCTGTGCTAGGCTGGTTACCTTTTTCTCTGCTAAGCTGGAAAACCTCCATAAAAGTAAATAACATTATGCCAACTTTGTACTAGGCATTTTATCAAAGTTTATTCCTCTTCTTTATAGGCAAGAAGTTCTGGATACTGACCTTAACCAGTCTTTTCAAAGAGAACATGTTGACTTTTTCTTATTTCGGTGTTTGCCTGTTCACCGTGACATATCTTGGATCTCATTTGAAAGTATACAGAAATCTTTGTTAGATACACAGAAGTACAAGCAAATTTAAAAACACTAACTTTCCCCCATTCTCACTGTCCATGAAATGCAAATACAGCTTCTCTCTCTTACAGGCATATTATGAGAAAAAATATGTTACTGTAACTTAAGGTCTCAGATGCTGTGCTAATGAAGCAGATACAGGCAGACATCTCCATAGACATGAACTGATTTTTACCTCCTTTTCCTTATATTATTGATAGTATTTACACTTCAGCTGTGGTTATATTACTTGTGCTAACACATAAAATAGCATTTTTCATCCTTTTGTACTTTCTCCTTCACAGACTCAGGATGGGTTGCTGTCCCAGGGGAAATCACTGAAATAAGGAACATGAGCAAGATCAGGCTTCTGCAATACAAATCTGACTCAAAACATGACTGTGCTTTGGTGCCATGTAGGTCATGTAGGAGGACAAAATATGTGCTATAATAGCTGTGATTGTTAGTGTTTACTCAACAGGATCAGAAGTTGATATTACATCCGGTACTTTTTCTTCCATTTCAACCAGCCATCATAGGTCTTCTGAATCCCTCTCCTCAAATTGTGAATAGCACTTAGACTTCAAAATTATAAAAAATCTTCCAAACTTTAATCAAATACAGTAAATGAAACCATACTTGCTTTCATGTAAGACGCATTTGGGAGGTGGACATTAATCTCAGAACAAAAACTCACTTCTTCATCCAGTATTTGCATAAATACTTTAAAAGGTGGCTGGACAGATGACCTGAGCTCGGGAGAAGGAGACTATATGGAGCCTTACCAACCCCTTCCAAAGAAGACAGTTGTTTCCAGCCTGTCGAGGAAAGGAGATGACAGGCACAGGTACCAAGACAGGTCAACTTTTAAAAAAGAGTTAAAAAAAAATGTAAAATTTTGTCTCCATATTAAATATCAATAATATGTGACACCGTTTACATCTATGAGTTAATACTTCTCGCTGTCAAGTCACTTTGTGGAATATACCTTATTTCCACATATCATTTGGAAAAATAACCCTAATCCTCAGAAAACCAATCAATTAACATGAAGACTGCTTTGTAACAAGCTAATGATTAGCCTTCAAGGCTTTCTGGTCTCTGGCCTTCCATCAAAGGTGACATGTCAAAGGTGCTCCAGCACTTTGTGCTGCCAAGATCACCACTCTTGCGGAAATACTTTCTGAACTTTATATCATTTAGTAGAAGAAAGACCACCAATGCTCTGTTCTGCCTGTGCAAAATTAACAGCATAAACTGATTATTTTTACTTCACATCTGCAGGCCAGAGAATTCTCTGTCAAGTCTCCACATTTCTCTTCTGATTTTGTGGTAATAAGATTCAAGCCCTGTTGAAGGGACACTATCAATACAAAACAGTCCTTTTATTTTCAAAACCAAGTTAAGCACAATGCAGTACCATATACATCTGCTCAATGTTCTTTTAGTCTTTTCTTGTTTTCTGAAAATATGTTTTTTTCTATTTTATAGACTATCTGTTCTCTCTCTTTCCAGATGAAAGACTGTAAATGCAAACAGATTTTGGAGTGAGGTCTGCAAACGATAAAAAATACTGAGTAAACCAACTTCATCCATCTCATCTCACCAGTTATCACAGTTGATGTTGACTGTGTAAACAGGTTCCTCCATGAAGAATAAATCTAATGAAGCCTGGTATCACACAGATTTGTGCTTAATGATGCTTACAGACTCTTGTTTCTTTTCCTTCTGTGGCAAAACTCCCCATCCATCTCCTAGACACTGAAGGGACAAAAGTTGGTGCAAGCTGGAGTTGCTTGCAAGGTTTGGGAGCACTACTGCTGGAGCAGCACGCTCCATGGGCAAGCACAATAGTCAGATGACAGTCACACAGGGTTTATTTGAATGCATTTCCCAGTCACAGTTCTGAGAAAACTTTAAAGAGTATCTCTGACAAAATTTTAAAGATGATAGTTTTAAAGATGCCCTCTGCCAGACTGGTGAATTAGTCAGAACATGTCAAGGTCATTAAAAAGTGATATGACAGACAAAGATCCAGATATGCAACTATATAATTGCTTGCCTTGGCATATCAGGCTAAACCCCTCAAATTTCCCAGAATAAAATGTCACCAAGGAGAAAATAGTGCAATCCATATGCAATCTGCTTTGCAGAGAGAGAACAGCAACTTGACATATTTTTCTACCAAAGGGAAAATGAAACAATAATTCAGGTGTGATTGTCACACACCTCCTTGGAAACAGATGCAAAGGATTCCCTCTGTAATAGATACGTGCCATAACAAGGCACCAAGATTATAGACTGAAGCTACGTCTATAAGACTGAAAATAAAATGTAGTATTTAAGAAGTGAGAAACAACTTTAAAACACCAATTGATGCAGCAGTCAGAGTAGATGGAGTGCTAAGAAGGCAAACCCTCTATAGTATGTTTAAAATAATAAGTACTGTTACAAAGATACTTCACATTCTACCCCAAAGCCAACTGCAGGAAGTATTGGATACTCAAGACCTTCCATGTTATGCTAAAAGTTCATTTTGACTATCATAAGGCTATATTTTGGCCTTAGCATCTAGAAATACCCAAACTAGAAATTACATAGTATTTTCCTCAAAGAGCTATTATCCACAATGGATTCTGTGCCAGTATTCAGAACTTAAAGTAGGACCAACACAGTGCCGAGTTACCGTTGTTTGATCTTACAGTGGTTCAGAATTACCTACAGTAGCAATAGTCTAATGATCTCCAAACAGCTTGAGAATGTGGGTAAGTACCCTCTTACTTCTCCTACCAGGGCACCTGAGGCACAAGGGATGTGGGGAATTTACCCCAGGCCCCCAGTAGATCAGTAGGAGAGTTGAGGGCTGAACTGCACTCTTTGGACTCTTTTGCTGGCCCCTTGCTGCTGAAAAGCCTTTGGACCTTCTGTCCCTGAGGTGGCTTTGTGAGACCACTGCTGAGCACAGTGTGTTTATGCAGCGCGGGCCGATCCAGCAATGCACTCTGCTTTTGGCAGCAGTATCGCCCTGTCACGCTGCCCCAGGCTGCCTCCCGCCGGTGTCTTCACATGCAACTCAAAAGCCTCCTGGCCTGGGCCTTCATCCAAACCATTCGGAGCTGCCTTGTCAGCCTGAAAATGCTTTAGCTGTCAGAGCTGGGGATCAATACTGTTCAATCTGTTTTCAAAGATAATCAATAAATTATCTTCAAATGCTTGAATACCTTTATGGGAGAAAACACAGTGTTCTAAGTCTTGAATGGGGTTTTAACCTGGTGGAGAGTAAAAAAAATAAATAAATTTAAAAAGATACCTGGAAGCAAAAAGGAAATAAATCCAAATTAGAAACTACAAACAAAATTCTAACAGTGAGGGAAACTAAACTCTTGAGCAAAATATCAGAGAAAATGTTGGATTTTCAGCCTCTTGATGTTCCTGCATAATGACGTGATGCCTTTTTTTCAGGGCTGAGATTCTGGATGTAAAGTAACAGTCTGGAATGCACTGGGCTCAGGTTTGGTGATCTCCTCATACCTTTTTTATTTTTAAGCTCTATGAATATATGTGAATATTGTCTTTACACTTTCACAGCTGCTCCTTTTTTTATTTCAGTCTCTAGTCAAATTGAGAAGGAATCAAACACTTTTGGACTACCCTTACTAAAAGCAGTCCATGTTTTATTAATACATATCCATTTCTGATCCAACAGTTGAATGAGCAGGGAAGAGGTCTTAGTGCCATACTCGAAATCCTGGGCTATATATGTTTTCATATGTTTACCAAATGCCAGTTAAACACTGTGAAGTATGAAGTGAAACCAGCAAAGCAGAAGCGTATTTTCTGTGCATTTATATATATAAATTTTGCTAAATATATTCTGCAAATTTCTTCTTCTATTACCAGGGAGGCTCTTGTAGATATTTATTTTGTCTCTATATGTATTATAGGTCCAATAAAAACAGATTTAACAGGAAAAAAATATAAAATTCTCAGATTTGTGAACTGTAAGTAATACAGTTGTTACAGGGAAGTTTGAATGCATTTACGTTTATCAGTCTCCAATTAAAGACACCATTTAAAAGGCAGATGATAACTGCAATGTTCAGCGAGGCTGCGGGAGATTCACAAGACGAGAGGGGGCAAAGAAAGTTCAGCTCAAAAGATAAATGTATTCCTGATTAACAACTCAACTTAGACTTAATCAGGATTTGCTGACAGAAAGAGATATTGGACTGGCTAACAGCTTCCAAGCCTGGAAAAGAGAAGGTTCCAGGCAGACCATATAGCACCTTCCAGGACCTAAAGGGGCCATACAGGAAAAATGGGGACAAACATTTTAGCAGCATCTGTAGTGACAGGACAAGGCCTTAAACAGAAAGAGGGTGGGTTTAGGTTAGATATGAGGAAGAAATTCTTCATTGTGAGTGGTGAAGCACTGGCATAGGTTGCCCAGAGAAGTTGTGGATGTCCCATCCCTGGAAGTGTTCAAGACGAGGCTGGATGGGGCTATAAGCAACCTGGTCTAGTGTCCTTGCCCACAGAAGGGGTTTGGAACTAGATGATTTTAAAGATCCCTTCCAATCCAAGCTATTCTGTGATTCTATAATGATTCCAAACTTCCAACTTCCAGATATTTTCGACTAAACTACTCAAGGATAAATATTGTGGAATCATATATTTTCAAGCAACAGTTATCTGCTGGCAGGGAAGAGCTAGACGTGTTATGCATCTTCTGTTTCTGCTTTCAAACTACATTTGGATACAGAACAATAAACTCATCAAACTAGTTCTGAGCACGGATTTTCTTAACACTAACACTGAGCAACCCCACCAAAAGCAAGAGCTAGTAGAGCTGCTGCTGCAGGAGTAGGGAAGAAAACAGCACAACATTCCCAGAGACCCTGTAGTGGGTTGTGCGACAGATGAGAACATCAACAGTCCATTTGGTGAAAATAGGACAAGAAAGATCAGAGCAGAAAAAAATTCAGTATCTCAGGAGCAGAGCTGTGCAGATCTTTTTGAAGGCACTTGATGGCATAGGATCATAGGGCTATCTCTAGTATTCTCCACAGATGGGGCAGGAAAAAACTCCAAAAAAGCCTCAAGTCTCTCCAAAGTAAAAAGCAGAACCCACAAAAAATGATCCAGTGAAACAGAAAGGATATATCTATGGAGAAGTAAGAAAGGTGAGGTTTTGCCAAAATGAAATTCACTGCCATGCTATTCCCCGAAGCAGCCTGTATTCCTACTGTGTAAGTACTAAGCCCTAAAAATAAGATTTCATCAGCGTTTAGGATTTGCATCAGATCTGCAACAGGAGGAAATTCTACCTAGATAGAGAAAACAGAAAAACTCAAGGTCTCTGGGGAGCACAAAGCACAGATGGAGGACAGCATACAAGTCACACCATCAGGAATCTGTACCCAAACCTAATATTCCCCTGCATGATCCATGCCCTGGGACTGTACTTCTTGGGTATACTGTTTTTCATGCGCCAGTTCTTTGTCCTCTATTTGTTTTCTTGGCGGGACTCAGTGCAAAAGGGACCTCAGTGTGTAACGGGAACCTACTAAGGAATTTGTAACAGCCTATCTAGAGACTAAGATGAAAATACTGCAGTTCTGAAGCAGTCACATCCTAACCCATTACGGTAACACATAAAGGTGTTTGTTGCTTGCCAGGAGCAGCCTCATGGAAAACCAGCCTTTGAGAACCCAGCACATACGGATATTGCTCATAGATAACTGCAAAATAAATGAAAATTAAACTCACTCCTAGGTAATAAATCTACCTTTCTCAAAATTAATAGCTTAGGAGACCATAAATATTTATGAAAAAAGGAGGAAAAAGTAGAAAAAAGTCAGGTGGAACTCATAATTTGTTCCTTTGAAGTGTTGGATAGTCACTACAACTGTCTGACTGTGAAATTTAGTCTTTTCTGTCATTAGATACTGCCTTTCAATTCCAGAGTCTTTTCTCCATGTCTCCCCAGAAGAGAAAGACCAAGAAATAAGAAATTACAAAGTCTACATTTTTAAGTCTTTTAGCATTTGGAGAGTACTTCAGGATCTGACATGTCCGGCCATGTGCTAAAGGAGAACTTTCCTGATTTAAAATGCTTTAAAAGCATATGTCCTATAAAGTAAGGTGCCCATAGCTAGAAAGAAGTGTACCCATACTCATGTACCCAATAGCTAGAAAGAAGTAGGCACCTTCTTCCATTATGTCCATTCAGTGCAATAAAACAAGGATAAAAGTTCTGAGACCCATAGCTGGGTTATAAAAAGCAACAGAGCCACTGGAATGACATGTTTGAGACAAGCAAACGTCAGGTCACGGCTCCTCAAGACAATCTGTCAGAAAGATTGGTTTCCTAATGCATGTATGTGTACCACCGTGTATTTTGTACATCAGCAAGAAAGAAAGAGAAAAGGACAAGAGCTGCGGGTGTTAGTCCAATAAATGCTGAGGGCTGTGCTTGGAGCCCCTGGTGTTGCATGGCACTGGTTTTGCTGCACAAGTTGAAGCATGCCTCAATATTTCAAAACCACAGTTAATCCAAGAGCTCCTCACATGACTGCAGGGAGCAGAAGAGACTCATTTTGCCACTTAGTGTCATGGTCTAGTTGACAAGGTGGTGTTCATAGGTTGGACTTGATCTCAGAGGTCTTTTCCAACCTAACTGATTCTATGATTCTGTGACTATTCATGAATTAAGCAAATGAAGAGTGAAGCTACACTTGCAGACGAGACAAAGAGGCATAGGGGCTTGAGATGCACATCGTGCTTTGCTAGTTACAAATCCTCCAGGCTGCTCATGGCACTGTGACCCCATATCAGTAACAGAGTTTAGGAAAAATTCAGGAGAGTCTTACCAAAAGTTTCTATGATGTTGCAACTTTCTGTTAAAAAAAAAAAACCTGAACAACCAAATAGAAAAATAAAAATAAATGCTAGGGCAGTGTTTTGTAAGACACAGCAGTGACATTTGTTCCTGATATGGATGAATCAAACAGAAAATCATGTACTATTTTACAGGGGAGGATATGTTGCATGAGGAAGGCAGAAATTAATAGATACCTCTAGCTTGTAACAAACATCGCCTGAAGTGAGCCACCCATATCCATATTTATGTGTGCAGAACACTGAACATCTGCCATAACTGTGTGATGGATAGTCCCTTCCTAAGTATGAATACACTGATATGAGCCAAGATTCTCAGAAGTAACTGTCAGACCTGGGGATCTCACTTGCATGCCTGACTTGAGATACTGCAAAACAAGAACTTGCATTGCAGACAGTTCTGGGTAACTGCCCCTCCAGTTTCGATCTTTTGATAGGAATACATTGTGTACTATTGCTCTTGAAGTGTCTTCCTTCAGCAGCAAAGAAGAAAAAAAGAAAACAGGAAGAAAGGTATCAGTTATTCTCACCTGATTCACTGCCATGGTGAGCCAAATCTTTGCTGAAGCTGATACAAATCTGAATTATTTCCTCAAGGCATAGCACACTGCAGATCTATTTTATAGAGGTGCTTCCGAGACAATTCACAGTGAACTAGAGCTGTCTATAAGTGAGAACACTGAAGAATTTAGAGCAGGTATGCTCTTGAGGTAAATGGATTTATTTGCTAAGTTTGCTTGTCAACCCCATCACCTGGTGTTCAGTGCTAGTAAGAACTTTCCTTGCTGTCTAATTTCAGAATACTGTGATGGCTTTATACAACTTTCTTTTTTGATTCCTATTTTTTTAATTGAGCACTGCCATTACTCTTGCCATATAACTCTAAAATAACACTGAGATGGAGAGATAAACCACACAGTCCCAACTTAAAAAAAAAAAAGAAACTATTTCCCTCACAGAGAAAGAGTAAGGACTGAAATATGGCAGTCAAAAACCACTGCAAAACCAGAAGTTACATAGCTGGAAGCAAAGTCTCTAGGCAAGCCAGAGAAACTCTTTGCTACCATAGGGTAGTTTCCCCTCACTGCAGGAAAAACCACACATTTCTTCATCTAAGTGTGTCCCCCCCCCAAAAAAAAAAATGCACTAGGAAAATACTGTTATAGGAACAAATTTTGCTGGTATTGAAATGTCTGTACGGAACCAATTAGCTTTGAATTGAACAACATGGCTGTTCTAGGACAATTGTGAAGCCAGCCTGGCCTCTGGCTGTCCAGGATTCATAGCCCCTTCTATATATATATAAATATAAAAAAAAGAGCATTATAATTTAGGGCAGTGAGAGGGGTCATTCTGCTACATTTTAATTAAGAAATGTAGCACAATTTAACAAAAGAAAAAAAGTTCTGTAATTAGGTATTTGACAAGTTTCTTACAAACTGTAGCACTGCCTCCAAAACAAGAAAATGCCAACATTTACAGAACAAAATCATAGAAATTGTAATAACAACTGGCACTCCATGTGACAGTTCAAGGTGAGGCATGTTACTGAAATAAAATGTCACATGGCAGAAATGAAATTGTAAAGAGGAAAGATGAGCTGCTTAGCTGGCTGAACCTGATGGAAACAGAAGCTGTTTGCTGAATAGAGGAAGGGAAATCTCAGGAAGAACAAGAGCTTGACTGATGCAGGTTTCTGTGAATGAAGCACAACCTATAGTGTGTAGTCTGAGGCTGCAAAAAATAGGTGGGACAGATGGTGAGTCCAGAAATAGCTCATAAAGGCCTCAGGGAAGAGCTGAGGCCACTGCTTATTGGTATGGGATTTTCTCAACAGCAGATCAAGTCTTGTTAGCTACGATCTTCCTGGATTTTCCCCATGTACTTGGACCTCATCCAAGGTTTTCCAGCTTCCAGCCTGCATCTTCATCTGAACTTTTTCAGCTGCATTTCTACTGAGACATGGCCCATACTGCTCCTGCTCTCCTCCTACCACCCCAGCCCAAATGGTGGGTTTTCCAGAAAAGAGCCATGGCCCACCCTGACCAGGTCTTTGACCTGGGTGACTGGAGAATCAGACCCTGGAGCACCTACAGATATTTGAGATACAGCCTGAGTGCCCCAAAAACCAACCTTTGTGGCTCACCAGAGGGAGCACAATGAAGGAAGCCTTTCCTTGAGCTGTCTGTGTTGCAGTCACAAGAGCATGGCTATTTTATGAAGATTTTATCAAGGGTGCATCTGAGAGGCTTCTTGCATGGAGTCCTCATCTGAAGAGCTCCACGCTTTCTAAGCCAAATTTTTCTCCTATTGTCTCAGGTTATTTCAGGGCAAAATGTCTATGCCCACGGCATGGGGTTTGGACTGGATGATCTTTAAACTTTTCTTCCAACCAAAACCACTATATGGTTTTATGATTCTATGAAGAAGAAAGAACTTGGCAGAAAGAAGGATCCTGGAAGCTGGGAAGATCCTGGAGATGGGAGAAATGCATGGACACAAACCCTGGAGATGCCCAGGTACCTAAGCCAGTAATGCCCATAACTAGGAACTGCAGCACCCACCAAAAAAACTTAGTACTTTGCCTTCCTGCTGGGAGTTCAGAACCTGCTGAACATAGGACTGGGGTGTGTGCGTGGTAGTGAGAGAAATTAACTGAATAGGGTAAAAGCTTCTTATCATTTTGGCAAATAAACCCCCGTACCCAGATCCACTACGAGTTCTCGCTACAACCATTAAGCTTGTGAGCAGCAGGTCCATGGTCTCATGGTTGGTTGGGGTCTATCAAGCCGACAGGGACCTCACCAGGGATTTACTGTGCCTGTAACCACTATGCCTATGTTCAGAAAGAACCATGTCCACAGGTGGGCTGGGGACTACTGTGCCACTGTTGGATGTGATCTTTGTGGCACTGTTCTTAGTGTGGTCTTTGGCACCACTGTAACAGAAAGGGTACAGAGGGCTCAGGAAGCCTTCCAAAGAATTTTTCTGCTTCCCACCTACAGCAACAAACACAACAGCAATTGAATATACCTTGTTTCATTTCTTAGATAACTCCACTGAACGCGGGCACATTCGCTTATTAGCATCACTGCCGAGTACTTAAACTCCCCCTGAGTCTCATCTTTTAAATCAACTATGCCACCTGGGTCCAACAAAACAAGCAGAAATTTGAGACACTGGAATAAATTTAATTCAGATATACATTTAAGATATACAGGTGTTTTGAATGAACAAGGCAGAGCATAAACAAACAGCCCACAGCATGATAATGAGCAGCATGACTAAAACTGAGAGCCAGGGACAGAGCAAGCTTTGCGTCCTGAGCCAGAAAAGATCACTGCATGCAAGGCATCGCAATGACTTGAAAGAAAACGCCTTCGGAAGAGAATGGGTAATTTTAATAAACATATGTATGAAATGTATTTATTTTTATATATAAAAAATAGGATCCTTTCAACCAAGCTGACATGAGTTCAGCAATTATAACAAAAATATAGAACTTTAAATGTCAGAGAATTCACTACAGTGTAGCAAAGTAAAGAATCCCCAAGTGACAGGTAGGGTGAAGCACTAGTTCGGGAAGACAGAAAATTATCCGTGGACTCGTCAGACTCAGGAGAGAGAGTATTTAGATGCAGTAACCCTGCAGAGGTAGCATATGCACCATGGCTTCTAACAGAAACTTGAGACAACGAGACAATGGAGAGGGGAAAGCAAGGAGATGAATCTGATCCAACTATCCAACTATGCAAAAATTTGGAATAGTCTGATTAAAGTTTTGGAGATTAAAGTAAATTAGTACCTGTGCTGTAAAAACTAACACATGTGCAGGAAAACTGACGCACTACATACTCTGTGGTGGTTTGAGCCACCACAGAAATCTAAAATCCAATTTCCAGGCTTCCCCCACCCCTTCCCACAATTTATCTCAACACCAAACAGAAACTTTCAGGCCAGAGGCTTCTATAGGGGAAAAGGGAAGTATATATACATTTAGTTTACACAAATAAATACTATACAAGCTAAAAGCAACTATATATACATTATTATACACCTCTATCAGCCCCTTTAAGCCTCTCCCTTTAACTTTAGTCCAGGAAAAGCCCTTAGGCTGATAGGTAACGCAGTCTTTCTCTCATGGGACTGTTCGGGGAACCGGAACACTCCTTCCACCAACCTCCAGCTGTTGCTGAAGTCCTTTCTTCGTCACGAAGTCCAAGAAGATAGCTCCGAGTCCATCCTCCTTGGTTCCGTGCCATCTCTGCTGTGCCATTCTCACTCTCATACCTCGGTTCGTAGGTTGCTGTAGTGTAGTCAGCTTATCAAACATCCTCCAAGTCAGTTTTCGGCTGCCCCCGGTCGAACCTCTGTAGGGCACCCGCTGAGCCTCTCTCTGGCCTGTCTCCAATTTCGCCTGGGGTTTTTTCCTTCCCCTGGCACCAAGCTGCTTTCCTTATCAGCCTGTCTCTTTTGGCTCGGCTTCAAAATACTAAGCCTCGCATCCACTCCCACTTAACAGTGAGAGGGAAAAAGCCCCCGCTCAGCTTTTGCTACAGGTGTTTGGTCCAGTTACGAACTGTCCCGAGCTCTGCAGTCTGGCTGGAAAGGGGGGGGGAAAGAGGGCCTGGCCTCCTCGAAAGGAGCTTGCCTCTCTCTCCCTCTTACCTTCAGGTGTTGTGAACCCCTTCCTTCACAACACACACTCACTCCAATGCTGCCTCCAACCCTGGCTTAGGCAGAGTTGTGGGGCTGCAGGGCTCCCCTTCCCCCCACAGGGGGAAGAAGGAGGCCCTGCCACCCCTGGCCTTCCCTCACACACACAGCAGCAGACACAGACCAATTGCCAACAACTTCCACCGGTTGTGTATATACGATTTTTCAGCAGGAGCGAACAAAACAAGCGGTGATTGGCCCTCAGGGAAAACTGCCCTGGCATCTAATCACCTCTAAGCCCCTGGCTCCCGGGGGGCAATCTCAAACCACAACAACCTGTCAAGGGTGGTTTGTAAGGCTGACGAGGTGAGAGAGTCCAAGTTCTCACTGATAGACTTATTTCTATGTACAGTTGAGTAATTTAGTCACTTTGGTGATAATTAGTTTGCTGAGCCTTAGACTGACACGCTCCAGAGCCCACCCAGCTGTGAAAGAAACAGATCCTCTGGTCGTGTGCCAGAATTGCTCCAATACTTTACATCAATATGAATTCATTAACAGCAATAGTTTCACGGGCTTTGAAAAAGATGGTGTAGCACAGACGATGCTAAGAGACTAATTCTCACAATGATTTTATTAACCCTGAAGAAGTATGAAAAAGGAGCACTGGGCTTGGTTTCCCAGGACTCTGATTTCTCAGGGCTGGCAGTTGAAACCAGCAAAGCAAATGTTCTGTTGTGCAAAGCAAGTGATTGTATTAGATATGAAAATGCTCAAAAAAAAAATCAATAAACTCTGAACTTTCCAATGGCATTTTTATTTCAACATTTGAAGACTGGATACATTAAAGATATGATTTATTTGAATTTTGGAAAGTTGCTGAAAACTAAAACACAGAACAATCAATTCTCCCTAAGTATCTAAGATACATATAGGACTACTCCCAAATGTAGTAGTGTATACTATGTGCATGTTACAACAGAACTGAAAGGACTTCACCGGCTTCAGTAGTTTGAGTTCACTCATTCAAAGTCAAATAGATTATCCAGAGAAGGCATGAAAAGCACTTCACAAAATTCCACATCCACAAATTTAAAGAAATCACTGAGCTGTTTAAAAAACACTAAAGAAGCTATTTTCTAAAGAAAAGGCATGCTGGGGGACACGTGTATCTTCTACTGCAAAATGAGAGAAAGGCCAAAGCTCAGCAGTATGACGCAATGATATTGAGTTCCAGAGAATCTAGTTTTCTCAGGGAATATGTGTGGGGCCTGTTAGGAGCTACCAAAGCTGGTAGCAAAGAGCAGGTGAGGCTGCCACAGCTCCACATTCAGCCCATAGTGCGGCTGAGCACAAATTCCCACAAAGCACATGTGCACCCAGACATACACACCACCCACACACACATCAGACACACATACACACCAGACACACACACCACCCAGACATACACACATCTGGCAGCAAAGATGAACACACACAGAAAACACAGTGGTCTCACACTCCCAAGCAGCACCAACGGTCTGATCCTGTTCCCCTCTCTGGCTGATGAGGATGAAAGGCTGTTAGTAGGAAAAATACACAAACAAACATATATGTAAGCATATACATATATAAATAAAGAAACACAATAAGGACCTCTCCAGCTTCTGGTTTTAGACATGGTCTCCAGGTGCTGACACCAAAGAAAACAGCTATAAATGGAGTTCAGTGAGAAGACAGGAGAGACTATATTGTTCAGGCATGAGGTATGGACAGACAGACACCTGCACTGACCATCTCCTGCTCACATGTGGTTGACTGGCCCCTTTTGTCTCTACATTCATAGAATCATAAATTATGTTTTTCCCAATACGCTTTGATTTCTGACTTTTTCGCCTTTGATTTCTATCCAAAATGTTTATTGCAAGTCCTGTACAAACCCAAAATACACTTCCCATATGTCCCACAGGGTGTGCCCATCCCCTGTAAGCAGTACTGCTCTTAGTTCATGAGGTGATCCTGAGAGTCTCCCCAGTCAACCCATTTGATGGTTTTCTCACCTGGACCATGGGCTGATTTCTGTCCTGTGAAAACCCTGGGAGCAGCCAGGTCACAGGCTCCACTTCTCTGTTGAGGTTATTGGGATTCCCCCATTCCTTTTGTGTTGATGGAGACTGGCCTTCAGCCACACCACTGGCCCCTCTTCCCTTTCCTTGCTGTTCTACAGGATGGGCTCCTCAATCACTTGGTGCAACCTGTGAAATTCATTCCTTTGAGATAAACCCTTAATAAGGTCTTACTTGTAAGAATGTAAACCAAGGTAAACATATCTAAAGTGGAGTTCATCCACTCATGATTATGCCTCTGTGCTCCTTTGTGTCTCTGGAGATGAGCACTTTGCCATTTAACCTTGCAGATTCTTCTTCTGTAATTTGAGAGACATCTCCTTTTGCATGCACTGAAACTTCTGCTGAAGGTCTATTTAGATGCTTCTTTCACCCCAGCTATTATCTGCAAGGAGTGAATCTATGGAATTGTAAATTGACATCAATTCTTAATTGTTAATAAAAGCATTTTAGGAAAAACAAATTAAATTAAGAGTAAGAAAATTACCACTACCAAATGCTACTCATCCAAGTGTTCTAGGAGAACTTGAAGATGAAACCACTGAGCTACTAGCGATTATAAACTAATATTTAAACTGGTCTCAATACATATGTCCAGGGGTGTAGTCAGCTCACAGACCTATAATACTAATCAATACCATGTTGGAGTCTGGAGGGTAACTCAGCTAACTTTGGGCAAGATTCAGACTTCTCATGCCATGTTAAGATGGTCCAGGATAACCAAGACATCTGTATAAGACCTGTAGATAACACACAAAACCATGGAGAAGGTTATTCTCCTTTCCTGAAACTCCACCAAAATTTTGCTGTGGTTTCTCCTGTGGACAGCATGTGAAAAATGAACTTTGACAGATGTTAGCTACATTGCTTAGTTTTCTACCAGAGGATACTTTTACACTTGAGAAACCCACAAGGAGCAGAAATACCGATTATTCCAAACAGAACAGAATAAATTAAAGCAGAAGAATGGGAGGTCTGACAAGGCTTATAATAGATTCCAGCAATTATAGAATGGTAGTGATATTTACTGCTTCTCCAGATCACATGGAAACATTTTAATATAAAATGAATAAAATAATCACTTTTCCACTTTCTTACCTCCTACTCTACCTAAAATGAACTGAGTGGAGTCCTTCAAGGTTTTCATCAACTAATCTCATTCCTCACTTCCAGTTGATAGTTTTACAAGTAACACTTTCCCACAACATGTTGACACAGCACTCCATACTTACAGATAAGGCCAAGTCCAAAGCAAATATGTGAGGGCTTGTCCAATTTTAAAAAAAAAAAGGATTCATATTTCTTTGTGGTTTTCCAAATAGGAACAGGAATTTCAGTGGGGACACCTGCATCCCTTTTTACATTTTACAATGTAAATTGTAAATTGTAAATTTTACAACGTTAACTTATTTACTAAAGCACCTCTAAAAAGATAAAGTTAGGCAGAAGCCTAACTTTAACTGTGCTCTAATGAAAAACCTTGGAGCAGAGGTGGGATTTTTCAGGAATGCTTATGTGACTTTGAGATGAGATTTATTATCAATGAAAAGTCAGCTCTCGAGCTTGTCTGACAGTCTCAAGTCACTCACTTGCCATCCCTTGGATAATTTCAAAGGCAAATTCTGCATTAGGACACCTACTTCTTCTAGTGACACAGTACTGGTGACAGGCAGGATAACAGTGAGTTTGCATGGTAATTTGTAGTCTTTATTGATATAGAAGATTTAAGTTTTACAGAACATTAGGCAAACCCACCCTCTTACTTGCCCAGTATTTGAGGATGAACAGTTACAGACAAGAAAATGATCCAGTTACTTGTAGTGCAGCTAATTATTAAATTACATTAAAACTGTAATAACAATATGATATTGTAAAATATAAGTTCATGTACAGTATATAAATACAATAGCTTTCTGTTCCTTGTCAGGAACATAAGCCAACCACATACATTTTTCAGTTTAATTTAGCTTGTGCTAAAGTACATTTCCATCTTAAATATATATTAATGTAAACCATACCTATGAAATCTCTCAGTTTCACTCCCTGCCTCTTAACTTGCAGCTATTACTACAGTACTATAAAAGCTGAACGAACATTCCTATTCAAAAGAGGTGTTTCTGTCAGAATTTCCTATCTTTTAAATCTTTGGCAATGCTTCACAGGACACTCTCATTAGTCAGACTTAGTTTTTTACAACGTGACATTTTAATCTTATCCAAACTAAGATACTCTGATGCCTGATTCTTTCTATTTGAAAGAGCAGGCCATGCAAATGCATTGTATGAGTGTTAAAATAACAAAAATCCTACACTGTAGGAGAAAATTGACATTGTGCAAAATATCTTAATAAACATTTTCAAGATTCAAATGATACAACATTGTTACACGTGGCAACACTGGCCCACTGCATAAACACACTACTTCATACCTGGTCAGTCAGTGGTAACACACTTGTCTGAAAATCTGCACCCTGACAGGTTGCAGTGCTGTCAGACACGGCAGTAAGATGTGTATGGCTTTGTATTTGGGCCAGGTTATCCAAAGTCTGATGGCTAAGTTTAGAGCCCTCAAACCTATCAAGCTTCTAAACAAGTTACAGCCTTTCAAAAGGATATGGTACCTTCACTGAGCACCAAGGCCACCTCTTTAAGTTGCAGGTATCCAGGTCAGCAAATCTTCATTGATAGTACCATGGCAGTATTCACTGGCACCTGCCAAATTAACCACCCAACTCTGAACTGCTCAAGTCTTTCTGCACCCTGGTAGAAGCACTTTCTCAGACCTGTTCACTGCAACACAACTGATGCAGAACAAAGAGTGTGAATGGATTTGAAAGTCCTTTATTCTCCAGACACACAAGGAGAAAGATGAAAAACTCGCAGGAAAAATAACTTGTGTTTAAATCCTCTCAGTCTACTAAAAATGTTCCATGTACAAGTATTTAATGTCAAGTAAAATATGCTGCACAGAAATATATTCTTATCGATGTGTAGTGTATAGTTTCGGTAAACAACAGATTCATTATGAAACGGATGGAAATACTTAGATTCCAAGTCTTTTAAAACAGCTTAAAGACTAAACACCCTTTAAGATGAAAAGCTGAAATTGCCTTTTGTGTCTGCTAACTACCTGTATTTGCTCCTCTGTGGCACTTTCACAAGAAAGCACCTGCAGAGACTCCTCCTTTTAAAGTGCCTGCCAAGTATTTTACTTTGTCCATGCTAAAATGAAAATTAGAGCATTACTCAAAACTATTGCTTGAACAAATACATGCAGTTTAAACTACATGCTATAATGAATCCCTATCAGAAATGCCCTCATCAACACGGAGATGAAAGTGCTCATTACAGTCACCAGATGGTAGATGACAAGGGAAATATTCTGAAAAGAAAATACAAATATAGATATATTTAGTAGCATATTACTCTAGCACTGTAATGCCAAATGCTAGATTACCAAATGGTAGATTTCTGAGGAATACACTGAAGGCAAGCAAAATATTACATATATTTCTATCTTAATTTGTATGACTACATTGGAGAGGTTTTGGCATACCATATTTCTTGGAGGAATGTTATAATTAAAAATAAGTTTCTTCAGAACGGGAATGAGTATGATAAATAGTTCTATTATTGTACAAAATACAGGGGGTTTTAGAAAACGAGACCAAAAATAGAGCTTCAACATTTGGAGGGAAAGTCATCTATGAAGCGTGAGACAGAAAGTCAAATATGAACTCTGAAAATCCGGATTGCACCTGGGGACTCAGTACACAGGCTTGCTAACAAAACCCATTTCTGCCCATTTACCAACTTATCAACTTGTTCTTTTTTTCTTCTAAAATAGACAAAAGAAGCAAAAATATATAAAGGGTATGTTAGATACTATTTAAGGCAGAACATAAAAATCCAAAGCTAATTATTATATGTTCCAAAAGAAATAAAGATATGCAGTCTACAGACTTCTAGCAATAGGTAACAAAAAATACAATATTTTATACATTTGTATAGTTGAAATCAAGGATAAAGAAATGGTGTTAAAAATGGGTCAGGATAACAGTTACCAAAAAATGTACAAAAATAAACTGTTTATCATCTGTGGTGTTGAATGTTTTTGCATCATGAAACTAATATTGCTCTGATAAACAACATCCTGTAACGTTTCATCCAGAGTCCAGAAGGGATATATAATTATTTTCTAAAAAAATAACGTATTTTCACATGTATACCCTACATCTCTAACGAACTACCTCTCTACACAGTACCAGTAGTTGAAAGCAGGTCCTGAGTCAAGAATTTCTTGTTAAGGAACAAAATAGTTCACAGCTCCTCGTTATTACTTTAAACCAACCACCAAGTTTGTAGCATTTAAATCTGCAGGGAAGCTCTCTGTTGCGTTAGCTAGAACTGCGGATGCGGGATAAACGATTTCTTCAACCGTCACATATGTCCCTGTTAAAAATCCAACAAATCCAATAACAGCTATAAAAACATCCTTAAATACCGTCCATAAACTTAAGTTTTCCTTGTAGAAAGTGAGGATTTCAACCAGAGGTGGCAGAATCAGTCCCAGAGTGCTGCTGCTGACGGCTCCAACGAAAGAAATCACCAGGTCTAGGCGAGGGATCAGAACTGCTACAGCACCTAAAACATAAGAGAAACACTGGCTTTAGATTCAACATCCTCATGAAAAACAAAACTGCAAAATATACATAGTCTAGTGGTTCAGGCTTTTTACAAAGCTCTATCATTCACTGTTTTTCCAGCTCCAAGTGGTATGCACGATAGAGATTAATGCCTGTATTTGTCAGTAAGCCTCATCCTGATGCTCATCTGAGATACTCGGTTTCAAAACTGAATTTCTGCATGAGCTGGCAGAGTTTCAAGTTAAAGTGTTCTTGTACTTACAGGGTAAATAGATTTGGCCTGCAAATCACAGAGAAATGAGCAATATGAAATTGTATGGACATGTTTTCCTTTTTTGGTTGTTGATTGGTTTTTAAGATGAAAGAATAAAAGTTGAGGAAGATGAAGGGAAAGGGCTGTTGCAGGTTGCCCAGGAGACAGTAGGCAAAAAAATACTACCATCGACTAACAGATATAACTAAAAATATAAAAGTGACATAAAATTATTCAAAATTAACAAAACCTGCTTGTGACTTGGCAGTCACAGTCATTTAAGTCACTTTATCCTACAACCTTGCCTCTTGAAAAATCTTGGTTTATACAATTGCATTTAATTTGTAAAATGTTGCTGTAATAGTTGCCCAGTTAAATAAATGAGAACTTGGCTCTGCCAAGAGGAGTCTGAACACAAGGCCAACACAGCCTTTTAAGCATGGCTGGTCTCACTTACTGAACCTACAACATTTATAGAAACAGAATCCATCATGTTGGACCAGAAACTTCTGGTTAACCCCCTTGGCTGGCAAGCCTGGGCAAGTACCCTAGTATTAACTCAGATACACCAGTTGTCTGTCATGTAATGGTTTCAGTCCTGTATTAGAAAACAGCTTTCAAAGGCATCTATATGACTCCTGTATGTGGTGGAAATGTCATTTTTCCCTCCCATGAATATATATAGCTTTGTAGCTATCGGACATTACTGTAAACATCCACAGCACTGGCCTGCTTGCCACTTTCTGTCACTTCTTATCAGAAGAAGCAATCAGGAAGAAAGGGAATGGGAAAAACAGGTGTAAAAGCCACTAGCACATAAAAAATACAACACAATATGTTTTGGTTCTTCCATACCTCTTCTCTTAACTCTTAAGCCATAATAAAAGCACGTTTGGCTTTAGAAAAACTTCGCCAATCAAATACAATGTAGACAGTGTTTATGGTAATAAACAAATCACAGAATCATAGAATCACAGAATATGCTGAGTTGGAAGGGACCACTGAGTCCAACTCTTAACCCTGCACAGGACCATCCCCAAGAGTCACACCACGTGCCTGAGAGTCTCATGCAAATGTTTCTTGAATTCTCTCAGGCTTGGTACTCTGGGGAACCTGTTCTAGTGCCCAACCACCCTCTGAGTAAAGAACCTTTTTCTAATACCCAACCTAATCCTCTCCTGACACAACTTCAGGCCATTCCCTTGGGTTTTGTCACTGGTCACCACAGAGATGAGATCAGTGTCTGCCCCTCCTCTTCCCTTCACAAGGAAGTTGTAGACTGCAATGAGGTCTCCCCTCAGTCTCCTCTCCTCCAGGCTGAGCAGACCAAGTGACCTCAGCCGCTCCTCATACAGCTTCCCCTCAAGGCCATTCACCATCTTTGTTGCCCTTCTTTGGACACTCTGTAATAGCTTATGGAACAAGGAGGGAGGAAATCCCCACATAACATGTGAGGATCAAAAACACAAGGTGTGAATCAGCTTTATAATCAATAAAACCATGCTTTCTACTTGCAGAGCATCTTTGCTGTGGGCTGAATGCCACCAGCTGCCTAAAATTCTGACATAACCTTGATTATGAAAGGCAAACATACTCAACTGATGTTTGTGTTGACCTTCTCCATTGAGAATATCTAACCTGGGGAAACTGCATTGGCAAATACACTCAAAATTCACTTACAGAACACAACAGGTATCCACTGCTACCAGCTAATTGTTTGTTACACATTTTAATAAAACTTGTAACTACAGAGATCTCACATAAAAAGGAGGTAAGACTGAAGGTACAAGCCTGCAGAGGGATAAAGGATTCTCCAGCCCATCTTATTTGAAAGGAACATAGATGGCACAGATCTGCCAAGAAAAATCAATTAACTTGTTTCTACTTGTCATGACTATAGTTTAGTAACACTTTGTGATTCTACAGAGACATGAGAGACACCACTTGGCCACAGGAAGCTTGGGCAGAGACAAAGGTGGAAACCTTAGGAACACCCTGACACTCAAAAATAGGCAAGACAATGTTTCTTTATCTCACTGCTAGGATGGACCTACTCCATGCCAACCAATTTCTTCCATTACTTGATATGACATTTAGAGACTGGAAATGTCACATGTTTATGCGTTATCCAGCACAGAGCTTAATGAAATAAGTCACAAAGTACCCACCTCTCTAACTTTTGCAGCCATAACCCTGTTAAAGCCATAAAAGTAAATGCCATGAAAGCCTAAACCACACAGGACGAGCACCCAGACCAGACTGGCAACATGATACTTACACCATCAAACATGGTCCAAAAGTAACTGAAAAGTGTAGCTGAAGTATATTTACAATGTCTCATAAAACTCTCAGCTAATTACTATGTTATTAATATGAATAATGTGTTGTTCAGAAGTGAAAGAGAGGGCTGCACATTTATTATCTTGCCAATTCAATAGATGTAGTGGGTGTATTCATTTAATACAGATTTTCAACTTCTGTAATAGGCCTTTCAGTTCCACATGTGTCCAGAGTTTAAAAGGGACTCATTAATTTATAGTTCATAGTTTTGATTGAAACACTCTGCTTTATTAAAATAATGAGAGTATGTTTCATATTTTTTAATTGGAAAAAAACCCAACTCTAGTTTATAGTTGCTTTAGGTTACAGAAAAACAAAATGCTGTGTGTTGGTTTGAATCTCATCAAGCACTTGTCTGACTCATACGAATTTGTATGGATCTGGATATTGCTGTGGGAGGAAGTTTGGAAATTTGCTTCAAGGTTTTAATTAGTGTCTTATTTATTCTCTAACAATTGAAAAGAAATACAACTCATGTACTCAAGAGTTAAGAAAGGGGTCCATTTTCCAGAAGAAGTAAACAAGGGGCATTCCTACAGGTATGGAGTCTGATTTTCCCAGCCATGTGTAGGTTTTAAAAATACAATGCTAAGAAGAAATTCTGAATTTGTACCAATATCTGCAAATTTGCTAATGGTACACTCACTCAATCCCTTCATCCAGATCATCAATAAAGATATTAAACAGAACTGGGTATAGCACTGATCCCTGGGGGACACCACTAGTGACTGGCCACCAACTGGATGCAGCACCGTTCACCAGCACTCTCTGGGCCCAACCCTCCAGCCAGTTCCTAACCCAGCACAGGGTGCCCCTGTCCAAGCCGTGGGCTGCCAGCTTTTCCAGGAGAATGCTGTGGGAGATGGTGTCAAAGGTTTTGCTGAAGTCCAGGTAGACACATCCACAGCCTTCCCCTCATCCACCAGGCGGGTCACCTGATCATGAAAGGAGTTTAGGTTGGTCAGACAGGACCTGCCCTTCCTAAACCCGGGCTGGCTGGGTCTGATCCCTTGTCCATCCTGTAGATGCTGTGTGATTGCACTGAGGATGATCTGCTCCATAACCTTGCCAGGCACTGAGGACAGGCTGACAGGTCTGTGGTTTCCCAGGTCCTTCTTGCAGCCGTTTTTGTGGTTCAGCATGACATTCGCCAACTTCCAATCATCTGGGACCTCCCCAGTGAGCCAGGACTGTTGGTAAATGATAAATTAATATGACACCTTTTTTTTGATCAACATTTAAATTGTCCTTAGGCTTGAATAAGAGCATGAGGGCCATATGAACAAAGCAACCAGCAGAAATAACGAGAGATATCATCCTATTGCTTCTACCTTAAACTCTGCAGTCTAATCTCAAAAACTACTACTAATGAATTCTCCAGCCTCTCTCAGCTATGTAGTCACTAATTTTGTCAGTTGAGGCTTTTTGGTGGGAGGAATACTGTAGTAAAACTATTCTATTTTCTGATGGGACATAACACCCCAGTGGAAAGATGCCCTTAATTTTACTCGGTTAATTTGTAGTGCTGCTTCTTTTACAACTTTTTCTCCTTGTTACAAAATCAGCAGACTATTTGCTGGACTTGCTTGCTGGGAAGTTAATTCCAATGAGATTGCTGTGGGCAAAAAAAAGTTTTGCCATCTCCACCCAAGTTAAGTGCATTATAGCTGCAAATGAAGTCAAATATGTGATTACCATATTCCAATACTTCCTCCAGTAATCAAATACTGAGCTACTTTATTTCTATCAGAACGTAATGCATATGCCATGCTAAATCCTTGAGCAAGATTGGTACAGCTGTAATTAGGATCTATGGATCTTAGTAAAGGCTGAATAACATTTTAGTCCTGTCCGTACACAGTCCAAAAACAAAGCATATTATGACTTCATCAGGAAACTTTAATCACACAGGTCACTCAGAAAGCCTTTTTTCCATGTTTCTAGTAGGACTTAATTTATTAATAAGCATCTTTAGGAAACCGGAAAGCAATTTTGAAATTTAAAAGGCTAATAATAATGATAATTTCCACTATATTTTCCTTTTGGTCAGTAATAAAGCTGTTTAATATCTCTTTACTAAAATCATTAAAAGAAATGACTTCTCAGATAGTACCAGATTTTAGATTTTATCTAGTATTTAAACATAATTCTGACAAAAAACAGGTCAGTGGTATTTAAACATTGCACCTAAAGAAAAGAAGTGTGTTTCCAGATCAGTAGTACAGCCCAAGCAAATTATCCTAACAGCAGATTTCATAAATCAGCATAGTCAAAAAGACTGAGGGCTTTTAAAGTACCAAAAATACTGGATATTACTAGGGGGCGGTAACTTCACACAGCTGAAAAGCAAAATAATTGTCTCAAGTGACATACAACCGTTCTCTTCAAAGGCAGTGACAGTGCTGAAGAGGTTCCTGTTCTGCAGGAAGACAGCACACCCCACTTTCCATTTGTACTACTTTTCCAGGACCAAACCAGAAGACTACAGCATTGATGTATTAAAGACGGGTATCTGACATACATATAACTTTCCAAAAACACAAAACAAAATCGTATTTTTAACAGACAGATGCCTATGGTATGACAAAGAAAGGGTCCCTTCCAGGAGTTAAAATTGCCTAAATTAAACATTTGGCAAAGAATTCTGCTTGGAGGTAAAATGGCAAGTAAAAATATCAGCCTGAAACCTCCTTCCTAATCAAACATCCCAGGCTGCGCTCTGTGTCCATCTTTCTTTACAGCAGCAGTGCTCAGCCAGTCAATCTGGCATCCTCTTCTTCCCTTTCCCCTACTGCAGTGTTTCCTGGATCCCCTTCCCTAACGCAGCACCTTTGTATTTTCTTCCAACTCCCTCCTCCTTTTCTGCAACATTCTTCTCCACACTGCCCAAGTGTTTTTCCTTTACCTTCTAAGAGAATAGAAAAACATTTCTGTGCTACAGACTACCCCAGAAGGCTTAGCCAGTTTGACTGCAAGGAGTTTACCTGTGCGGGCTGGACAACTAGAAGGTCAAGATACCTACATCTTCTCAAGTAGTTGCTTGACCAGGGAATCCACATTGTCTTTTCTGTGCATGTGTATTTCCATGCTCTGTCTATGAGTTGTAACTTCCACCTTGGCTTGTAGGCAGGCAAAGCAGTGGGTGCTGCCCCTCAAACATCAGTTGGACATTGCTGATTTATTTAGAGAACCACAATAAATCATTTATCTCTCCTTTATAAAACAGGAACCTACCACATTGCAATTAAAACTATTCACATTTTAAAAATAAATGACAAAATCTAAGAAAATTTAGTATTTCAATAAAATATGTATTTAAATTACTAATTAAAAAAATGCCTTCCCTGAGAGTTCCACAGTGGAAACCAAACTGTGTTTTGATATGTATGTACTAATCTGCAGATACACTAATGCAAATAATAACTTAAGAGCATTTGTGAATAATTTACATATTGAAAGACCCAGTTTAAAAAAATGATTTTAGATAAAGATCCTGGTATTATATAATTATGAGTTAGAAATTTTTTATCCTGGCTAGAAATGCTATTTAACATAGAGTTTGAGGTGGTGTTTGAGCTGTTCCTTGAAATATCAGAATACTATAAGATACATACAGAAGATAATTTCTTTAAAAACTTCTTCAACAGAAGTAATTTTCCTAACCCAATTTCCTAAAAAAATATGTTTTTTAAATACCAGAACTAAATAGAAAAAGGAACAAAGCAGTAGATAGACTGCAGTTATACTATGAGGTGACAAACACTACTTGCACATTAGCAAGGTAGACATATAGCTTGCACACAGGATAACCACATGTATCATATAGTTTGGCTTGGCCTTTGGAATGAAAAACTCTTTCCTCACTATCTTCCTGCAACACAGATTATGAGAGACAGAGACAGAAAGTACTTCACATCACCTGCCCTCATATTACAACTCAATGTTTATGATTGCTTTGTCCTGTGTTAGTAAAAAAGACCAGACTCATACAGGAGAAGATGGTTTCAATATCATTACCCTTCACAAAGAGAGATGACCCAGGATGCTGCCTTGATACACAGCAGAGCCCTGTTCAGGGAACGGGCAGATCCACTCCTTCCCCCCTCCACACCACTTTCTCAGACACATAAATAAATTCAGTTTTTACAGCACTTTGCAGAGATTTCAAAGCTGTTTATAAAAGGGTTTATATTATTTTTATTCCTTATGTAGAAAAACACAAAGAATTACATCAGACCCGTGATTTAACAGCAGCATTAAGTCTAGCCTCCCTACCAGGTTACCTAAAATACCTACAAGCCAGGGTGAAGGACTGGCACATATGACTGGCACAAGACACCCATTACAGGACAGCATTCCCCCCATGCTCTACTAATAAAATTGCTTCCCTCTAGCTGTCTGTGCTTTATACAACCCCAAAATTTAGGCAGTGTGATTCGTTCAGATTTCAGCTTCCAAGACCTGCACCCATTTTAAGCAGAACCCCGTGTCTCAACAATCCTATGCAGCAGAAGCTGCATGAGCAGGTACAGCTTTACAGGGACAGGGATGGAATAGCAGCGACACAGCTATGAGGCAATTCTTCCCCTACTCACCTCCTCAGGACCACTCAAAGTGACTTCTCTCTCCAAGTCAAATGTCCAAGTCGTAGTTAATCAACTGCTTGACCTCCTCATCTTGTTCTGTCTGCCCCCATCAGATCTCCAGAATTAGTGTATTTTTACTTAGCAAACCAGGCAGTGAGAGGCTAAGGAAACTCCTCATGCTGCACTTTGTCCAGAGCTGCAACACCAAGTGATCTTCATAAAACCAGCAAGCAGAAGTGCCTGGCACAGCACACACTGGATTAGGTGAAAATGTATTTGACCATTTAATTAACTACAGTCCATAGGGACACAAGTGGCATTTGGTTAGACTGTTAGATCTGAAGCATTTTATTTATTCATTTGTCTCTGCAGTAAATTTATTTGAGCTTTGCTGCTGGTAGTTTATCATACAAATCTTTCTAGGCATACTTCAGTGAAATAATGCAAACAGCTGTTACATGCAGCTAGATTCTACAAATGAATGTCAAGCATGCAGCAAAATTCATTAATACTGTGCTCTAAATGGATGATCCTAGACCATTTCAGTACTGAGACTTCCCACTGTCAGTCACTCCCCCTCTGATTCTAAGGACTCACCAGAAACGAGTCCTCCATTGAACTTTTTTCCTCTTTGGCTCAGTCTCTCAAAATAATATTTGACTCTGAGACAGCTGAAAGGTTTCCAACAGTGCAAAAAAAATTAATGTTTGCTTATCCAAGGACAAGACTGTTTTTGCTACAGGGAACAGAAGAAAAGAATTAAGAGGAGTGGTTAAGCCTTGAAGAGCCAGCCATGATGCTTCCAATGATGCTGAAAAGTCATATTTTCCTCTACTCACTGTCACCACTCCATACTTCCCAATCTTTCTCTTGGATACACTGTGTATATCAAGATATGCCACAGGAAAGTAGGCAGGGATCCATGGCTGCTATTTTTTGTCTCATAACAAAAACAATAATAAGTTAAAATAACTTCATATTAAAAAAGTTTGTCTTGCTGTTAACCTTGAAAATAAAATTTTCATTATATACCTTTTGATTACTACATAAAGTGAGCAAGAAATAATGTCATGAAGATGAAACTGAACATACATAGCTTTAATCTTAAGCTAATATGCTTTGCTCCATAAATACATATATATGAAGCAGAAAAATTGCTAAAGACACCTTTAGGAATAGTAACTATTACTTCTCTTTATTCTTTGGGTTTCTTTCCTATTTCATAATAAAATTTTATATTTCTTTAATAAAGATGATTAAAGAAACAGCTGATTAATATGACAAAAATATCTATGTTATTGTGGAATTCTGTTTCTTAAATAGCAGATTAAGTTAGCTCTCCCTCCTCTCCCCAAGTCCTAAAAAAACCTATAGAACAAGCAGATTCTGTTCTGTAACTTTAATAAAACTTCTGAGTCTCTAACCTGTGTTTTTGGAGAGGAGGTTATATGTGCTATAGCTTCCATCAGCAGGAACACATTACTTTGCAAATGGAATTTGCAAACAAGAAGACATATCAGACCAGCTTGCCTAAGGAGGGAACTCATGACAGAGTTCTATCCTAAAAAAAAACAGTACAGAGGAGGTGAAGCAAGGACATGCTATAAAAGAGAAATTGGAAACATCACGTGGACATGTCTGGATGGTCTCAGGAAAGGCAAAATTCTACTAAACAGAGACATTCAAGGGATGCCAAGGGCAATAAGAAAAGCTTTTACAACCACTTTGGTAACAAAAGACTGAAGATGGAAATGTGAGCCTGCTGCTGAATGGGGTGTGGGATTTAGTGACAGTACACACAGGAAAAGCTGAGGTACTCAGTGCTGCCTTTGCTTCAGGCAGTCTCCTGGCCCCCAGTATCAGCAAACAAGCTCAACAGGAAGAACTACCATCAGGGGATGAGGATTGCATCAGGGTGTATTTGAGAGAACTCAAACCATAAAGGTATACAGGACATGAAGGGTTGCATTCAAAAGTGTTAAAGAGAACTGGCCAATGTCCTAACACCACTCTGTACTGTCTTTGAAAAGTCATGGAATTCGAGGGAGATCCTTGGTAACCGGGGAAATTAAATGCCATCAAGAAAAGCCAAAAGATTAATACAGGGAAATAAAGGCAAGTCAGACTTCCTTTGGTCCCTGGAAAAATAATGGAGCAAGTGATCTTGGAGCATGTTTCTGGGCACATGAAGGAGAAAAGGGTGTCTGGGAACAAAAAAGTAATGGATTTACGTAGGATAAATCATGTCTGACCCTCCTGATAGCCTTCTCTGATACAATGTCTGGATTTATGGACGAGGGGAGAGCAGTAGATGCCATTTACCTCAACTTTAGAAAGGTCTTTGACACTGTCTGCCATAATACTCTTGTATCTGGATGGAGGGAAAACAGATTGGTAAGAAACCTCACTGGACAAAAGAATAGTGGTTAACAGGTCATGTTCTACCTGGAGGCTAGTAAAAATCCTACATCTGGCAGGCAAAGTAAAAGCTTCCTGTAACTGATAAAAAAATGAAACAATCACATGAATTATGTTCTTTAAGCCTAGAAAATGATAATGCACTCACTACAATACTAGTGTCTCACAAAAATGTCCCTGTAGCATGAAGTACCAGTGCTGAAAGTGTGCTGATATCACATTTAAATAAACATTAATTCAAATAATTAATTTTTAATCCTCATTCAAAGCTGGATTATACTTGACATTTTAAGTGATACTTCACTGTATTTTGATTTCTTATGTAAAATGGCTTAAAAATTTTTATTGATAACTTCAGATGACACATGATATTATTTAAAAAATAGCTGTCCTAACTATCTTACAAACCAAATACTTTAGTCCCCTGAGAAATTTTAGTCATTTTCAAATGGGAAGCCACACTCTGATTTCACGCAATGCTAAAAGTTTTCCACAAAAAGCAAATGCTTGGATTCTCAAGTTGGTTTTAAGTATCTGAATTGGCCTGCTCCTTTTGCAGTGTGAAAATGCAGAGGTTTTGGGTATGATCAGTAGCTATTGCACATGGCACATACTATATTATTACTGACACAGTAATAAATACCTCGTGAATTTGCTGCAACAGATCAAAAGTTAATTAAAAAATGCTACCCTTAAAAAGATAACAATCACTAACAATCATGCTGCAGTGGGATGATCAATGCATTTCTAAAATAGTACTTTGCAACAGCTGGTGTCACAGGCACAGGTTAGTTAAAGCCTGCTGAGCTGATTGATGATATAGAAACAAGCTGCCAAGTGCCTTGGCTTCCTGCAGAGAATCATGTGCAGTAGCTAGTTGAGGTTCAGCTCCCTGCATTGGCAGGCTTAGGCAGATTAAGTACTGAATTATGGCCTGCAGTCCAAATCCATCAAAAAATGCAGTCATCTGCAGATGTTTCTAGTCTTAATTTGTTGGTATTTCACCTCACAAAATGAAGTTCAAAGAGAGCAGCTTGCTTCATCACACAGGCAAACTCGCCTACAGCTCAGCACAGCAGAATTCAGGCACAGCCTGTGTCTGCAGCATCACCCCCTCCCTGCATCCAGTCAGCTGTGCTCACTGCAGGCTGGGGCTTCTGCACAGGTCACTCTGCCAGGTGTCTGGGAACACGCACCACACACTGTGCATGCCCAAGGGAACAGGTCACCCTCCCTGGCATTCTTTCTTAGCATTTTATGACCCAAGTAAATCAATACCCAACATGTGATTGCATATCAGAAGCCTGTACTGCCATAGACTGTCCTTTACCTGTAATTTTCAAAGGGCTCACCACCATCTTTTCCACTTAATGGGAGAGGGGAAATAATGACCTAGTGCTCACAGCAGTTTCATGGGAATGGGGGAACTCAGGTTGGATGCACTCCTCGAGGAACTGAGATTTAAATCCCACTTCGAGTGTCCCAAACACTGGGTTTCTACCTACAAAATTACCTTTCAACTATTTTTTTCTAAATAAAAACTGAGCTTGTGTTGTGTTGATCAGAAGCCTTTTTCTGGCTATCCTCAAATGCTTTGCATTCTGTTTTAGGGATGGTTTTCTTCCCATACCAAACTCTACCTTTGGTAATGCTGTTAAGTGGACAGTGAAATGATTATGTGTAAATATAATTTATAAAAACAGTATGAACTCCCAGAGGATGAAAGGCAATACTAAATATCAAGCGCAAGATACTACTGTACTACAATGTCATTTTTTAACTAGCAGGCATTACAACCACTACATCAACTAATAAAGCCAACCAAAAAATCTTCAGAGCATGTAATACTACCTCCATACTTTGATAAAAATACTCGTTTAATTAAAATTAACTCGAATATTCTTGTGGAAATTATTATGTATATTTGCTGTCTATGGTCTTCGTATTACTAAAAAAAATAAGCTGGAATTAGTTGTAAACTAACTAAAAATAATTAGTTGTAAACTACCAGGAAAAAAAAGTGAATTCCAGGATGTTTGAAATTCATCAAACCCCTAACTTTTTACTGTCCAGAAAATTGCTGCAATGACTTCATCATTAGCTCTGGATTCCACTGTTATTTATAACATAATATTAAAATCTGGAGTACTTTTGTTAAATCTAATTAACCTTGAGGGGTAAGTATGGGAAAGATCTTATACTGTTTTTTGTTCCCAAAACATTGATCTGGATGTTGGAGAATTGCTTTACTCTCAACCTAAACTGAGGGAGCAGTTTATTCCTTGCCAAAAGCTCTGTAGATATTGATTTAAGGATGTGATTATAACCACGGAATTAGACTATTGATTTACCCATTGTCAGTATAAGAATCAATTTAGAAAACAAGTGAAACACAAAATTGCCACAAGTTTTTTCAATTAGAAGAGATAATACTGCTTATAAATCATATGAGCAAGAATTTCACTAGTTTCCCTCTGGAGAAAAAGTCATGAAAGAAAAAAGAAAAAGGAACAATGAAAATACTCACAGGAAAACGTTATCATCAAACTGTATCAGAATGGACTAAGAGGATTTCCACAAAACTAAAAGGACAAAAAGCTATAGTAGGTGTGGATTTAAGTAAAAGGGGCTTATGGTAAGGTAGATCAGTATTGACTGTTTGTTTTGGGAGATAAACAAGAGCTGATGGTTGAATCAATCTTGAATGCAAACATCATGTCAGAGAAAATCATATTTTATAGGTTAGGTATGGCTGCATACCACAGAGAACTGTGGAAGACTGTTAATATGGTCAGAAAACACAACAGGTCAAAATTTTGCTTGCAGTGACACAAGCAAATATCCCCACCTCAGTGGCAATGCTCTGTATTTGTTTGAATGAAAGTTTAGTGTTTACCCCATGGACAGAATTATTCCATATGTTTACTGGATAATTATATTTACTTAGCAAAAAAATTTTTTGCTTGTTTTTTAAAATGTGGTTTGTGTAATTTTCATACATTATATAATATTGATTATAGTTGATTATAAAAATAATAATGAATGAAAATAATAATGAATGAAAAATGAAAAGGTACAGGAAAAAAATCTGTACTAAATAGCACCAGATGTGGACAGATTAGGCATAGGTCTATGAGCTCGTCCCCAAAAAGACCTTGAAGAATCAATTACAAGTGAAATGAAGAACAGTTTTTGTACTAAGGAACGTTCAGATTTTATCCCTCTCTTTTGTTACCACAAGGTATCTCATACACTCTCAAGATAAGTGATTCTTTTTCGGATGAGAGAAATCAATCAAGAATATAGTCCTTCAATGAGGAAAAAGAGTAAATGACAAGTTCTTATTCATCCCTTCCTCTTACAGCACAAATTTAGCACATATATCCACACAAGCACATTATACCACCATTCATAAGCATCTGTCTCTTCAGAGTGAGTTGCAATATGACACTAGAACAGGGAAAGGAAAATCGCATCAAAAAAAAAAGAAAATAAAGCAGAAATGCAAAAAATGTAACATTATGAGGATTGAATTCATCTAAATATGTTATATGGATTTTTTTCTTAATTTTGCTCTAAAATTTTAAAGCTGTATACCTTTATTATGACAAGTGATCTTTAAAGTCCTGGCTCTGCAACAGGTTGGTGAAGTCATCATAAACAAGTCACAGAGGACTTAATTCCATCTGTACCTCAAGACTTAGAGTTAACTTTGCTGCCCATTACACACAGAAGGGGAGAGGAAACAAAATAAAATTGGGATGAAAAAATTCCTAATTTTGACCAACGGCAGTTCAGAAGGCACACCAAGCTACTACCACCCAGCAACTGCCCTCCAATCCTTTAAAAACAAGGCAGATGTTTGAAGGCCTTTGTGGGGTTCAGCTTATCAAGCCACAAATCATGAATAATGCTCAGGCATGATTAATATTTTAGCTTTTATGCTTATTTGAAGCACCAGCAAAGAAAATGCCTGGAGTGACTAATTCCAGCTATGTAGTAATTTTTTAAAAGACAGCTGAAAGGAAAGCAATGTTTCAACCCTTATCAAAAAGATAAAAAAAACAATAGGGTGCTGGTATATAAACCAGCAGAAAAATTATACTTTGATGGTCCTGAGTATTTTCTTTATTGCTAATTGCTTTCAATATACAGTGAAAAAGCTCTCAAGTATTTTCAAGGAATGCTTTCACTACCTTGCAATTTTCAAAAGGCTTACTTGAAACCTGCTTATCATGTCTAGCATCTTGAAAGAAGAATTCTGTACATTTTGCTCTCTGCACAGCAATCTATCTATGCTTGAGGAAAAATATATTTCCTCATCAGTAAATTAGGAAATCATTTTGAAAATAAGCTGCAACCCAACTTCAGCAGCAGTGTCCTGCTGGGGCTCATTTCAAGAGACTTCCAATCAATTTCAGAATTTTTTTTACACAGTATACATTAAATTGCTATTCGAATTTTAAATGCTCTTTCATGCTAACCTAAAAATACAGACGGGTAAGAACAGTTTTCACTCATTTTTACATGAGCTCACACAAAACCGCAGTCAATCAGAGATGCTGACTACACTCGTCCCACCTCCCCTGGGAAAGCAGATTGCTCTTTAACAAGTAGTGCTGCTACAGAAATGCAATCACTGACTTCCTGTCACTCTTAAGTTCGGTTAAAATCCTACCTAAATGCCCCTTGTCACTTGAGTGATATCCAGAATGACACACACACAGCACACAGAAGCATGTGTCAGTTGTCCAGTGAACTCTCTACATGGATGGAATCCACAGCAGGGAATTCACTGGACCAGTCTGCCTCTACTAGAGCCACAGTGCAGTATTTTGGTGGTCTACTTATAGGTAGAAAAAATAATTACCACTAGAAAGTAAAAACAAAATGCCAACAATTTGTAAACATAAAATGCACCCAGAGATGTTTAGCTTAATTATTTCCTTCTCGCTCAGTAGTCAAATCTTTCCATGTGCTGCATTTGTGGCTAAGACACTAAAACATATGCACATCATTGCTTGAAACACTTTCCTAATCAGTTAGCTTTACTAGTTAGACCATTTTCTTCTCCCAGCTTATTGTGAGGACAGCATATCCAAAGAGAAATTAAATACCATAGACCACAGCTGGGATATGGTACTCTTTCAATCTTGTTTCCTTGTTTGAGTTAGAAAGCAGTACTTCAAAGGAGAAATGGCTTCTGCCTGTAAGTTGCAAAGATTGGTAAAAAATTGACTGGTAACAACATCTCTTAGCATTTTGCTCCACATTTTACATACCTCCCTGAAGGGAAAGAAACACTTTCAATGTATTTGACAATAATTTTCAGTTTCCTTTCCCCACAGAATTATTTTGCTCCCCAGTCATATTCACTCCCTTGCTCAGGAGCACGCTTGATAGGTTTTTTTTATAGCATGCATTTGAACACAACTTGGAATTGTATCTAAATGACTTTCAAAAGTATTTTAAGATCATAAGTCTCCCATTAAGTACTTGATAGACTTCACTGTCAATTAGTCAGAGGAATTTCACTGAGCAAATATTGCTTAGCTTGTTTTGCTCAATGTTTTTGTATCTATTTTTCCCCAAAGCTGAACATCTCTCCTTTACTGAGCTAGTTCCTCAGAAGAGGACAGTGTTTGGCAACTTCCAGCTAATTAGCCTGCATATCTTGACTGGCAACGTAATGTCCTGCCTTCAAAGAGAAAAATTAATCAAGGGCTTCACTGACTATCTCATCCTTTGTTTAAGCCACAGCCACTTGAACAAACACCCACATCACTTCAGGCTTCAGTGGATGCCACTGAAGATACAGATACAACTTTGTAAGAAAGGGAAAACAATTTGTGCTAAATACCAATGAAATGAGGGGGAAGTATGAAAATTGGGCTTGCCTTTCCTTATGAATGTTCTAAGAAATGAAGCTCAATTCAGCAACACAACGACGGGACAGAGTAAAGATTGCAAGATACAACGACCCGCAGCAAAGTTCTCATGCCTAAAATTCCCAGGACTTTATCGAGTAAACTCTTCAGACTTCATTTTCTGCTATCCAGAGAAATATAAAGAAATAAATACAAACATCAGAAAAGTATGTTTTCGTTGATGAGATAGCTCACAGAAGTAGGCTTATTTATTTAGTGCTCTAAACCAGAGAAGTCATCCCCTGGGTAACGGACCCATTTGTTCTTTTGCTGTGAAGTGGCTTCCACAAAGAGACAGGCACATTCCGGGAAAATCTCTTTTGAGTTACATAATCACAGAATACATCAAATTGGAAAGGATCCATAAGGATCATCAAGTCCCAACTCCCTGCTCCTCACAGAAGCAATCTAATCTGGTTTTCAAATGTCAGGCACAAGAAGTCTTCATTTCCCTAGGCCAAGAGACACCATCTGCATAACACTTAGGAGAAATTTGTTTTGTGTTTCACCCCTACCCTGAAACTAGTTCAGTTTAATTTTTCTGTCAGTAATTCACTGTTGCTTACAGATTATCATGGGCTGTGAAGGCTAGGATTAAGCTAGAAAAGCAAGAGATCAGGAAGTGTAAATGATTTTTTAAAAATTTCTAAAATGTAAACTGTAACCTACCACTGAAAGGACAATGGAATAGCAATACACTGAAAATTAGTAACAATGCAAAACCAAACCCAACCTAAAGGAGAGCTTTGGCCATGATAAAAGTGATGACTTCAGCTGGCTGCTCCAACACTAAGAGATTACTAAAGATCACTAGGTAAATTATATTACAACTATAATATCTTTCTCTGTAGAAAACAGTTCTTTTATTATTTTATTGATTTTGCCTTTGTTATTATTGTCATTTTATCCTTACTTATGCTAGTTTAATTTTCTTCAAAACCTCTCCATCAGAAAACTGAAGTTATTTGTTTTCATCTTTAACTTCCATATCAAATCAGTTCAGCACAACTTCTTCCTGAGCTATGTGCTTTAGCTCTGCTAAACACCACAAAAAAAAGTTTTGCCCCAGAATGGCTTTAACCTTTGCTACAATGTTTAAGATGTTTTTTCTAATTAATGAGGACATTGACAAAGGGATCAAGTGCACCCTCAGGAAATCTACAGATGACACCAAGCTGAGTGGTGTGGTTGACACACCTGAAGGACAGGATGCCATCCAGAGAGACCTGGACAAACTAGAGAAGTGGGTCCACGGGAATCTCATGAGTTTTAACAAGGTCAGGTGCAAGGTGCTGTATTTGTGTCAGGGCAAACCCCGGTATCAATTCAGGCTGGGGGATGAACCGAATGAGAGCAGCCCTGACGACGATTAGAGAGGTGGAACAGCTCTCCCATCATGAAAGACTGAGACAATGGTGAGAGAGTTGGGGTTGTTCAGCCTGGAGAAGAGAAGGCTCTGAGGGGACCTTCTAGCACCTTCCATTACCTAGAGGGGGTTTACAGGAAAGCTGGAGAGGGACTGTTTTCAAGGGCATGGAGTGGCAGAACAAAGAGAAATGGCTTTAAACTGAACAAGGGTGGGTTTAGATTAGATATCAGGAATAAAGTCTTTACTGTGGGGGTGGTGAGGCACTGTAACAAGTTACCCAGAGAAGTTGTGGGTGCCCCATACCTGGAAGTATTCAAGGCCAGGTTGGGGCTCAGAGCGACCTGATCTAGTGAAAGGTACCCCTGCTTATGGCAGGAGGGTTGGAACTAGATGATCCTTAAGGTCCCTTCCAATCCACACATTCCATGATTCAAGACAATGCACCCAGGGGTAGCCCATCAGGAGCACTGGATCATGTAGTCTTATTGCAGTTTAAATGACTTTCTGAGAGAATATAGTTCACTTTTTGATCTCAACAGACACCATTTTTATTACTGGCAGTCTCATCACTTTCAATGCAATGTACTGACTGTCAAACAGTTACAAAGCTGCATCAGGATGAGCAGCTGAAAACAGAGCATCAACTGATTCCAGTTGCTGCCATACTAATGCTCTTCTGAAAGTCCTGAATTAGCTACACTAAAAGAAATGGAGATGGAAAGAGGTGAAACGAAAGAAAAAGTAGTGATTCTCAAGGAAAGAAAATGACAGAGTGATAATGAATGGAAGAAGATAAGATACTGTGATGGTAAATATTTGGACATCTATAAAATAGCTGTGGAAGGAGTTCATTGTGCTAAATGCCAAATAAAATACTATCAAATTTATTTCATACAGCTCTATTTCCTTCCAGAAAATTTCTCATGCCTTCTGGTGAACAAGAATCTCACTTTTGACTTCAGCACAATTTTGTCGTAAAATAGTTATCAACAGAGAAAAATGGAATGACTTTAAGGAGGAGGTAATTTTATTTTCAGTCCCCCCACAGAATAAAATTGATGCAAAATCATGCCAGTTTTTACAAGCTTCTTTATACCTAGAAGTCCATGCCATGCAGAATTTATAATCAAACAAAAAGCTACATATAAGATGCAGTAGTAGCACATCAGGACAAAAGTAGCTGTCTACTTCAACACTAACTCGTTTTATAACACAAGTCTAACAAAATACAGTGTCAGAAATAAAAAGTAGTCTACTCTACATTATTGTTCAACTGCCTGTAAAATTGTACACTAATAAGGAAGCTTTTCAGAAATGAAATTGAAAAAGATCCAAAATTATTTCATTTCTCCATTTGAGAAAACAAAATTCAATTTAAAGAAAATCTTTTCTTGTATAATACTTCAGTTTAAAATTATATTTAATAGAAACTTCTGAAATTTAGTAGTGTAGCAGGAAACCCATACTTTTAGAAAATATCTATTTCAGTTAAGTATAGGGGAGCAGCCTGAAGTGTTTGACAAGCTGTAATCAACATCATAGCACTGCTTAGTTGTGGCTAAACTGTGCAATGCATGCTGTAGCAGCTGCAGAATGGTCACAATCAAACACTCTCCAAATAAGCACACTTCTTACATCATAAGTGTAGACACAGTAACTTCTTGTAAAAACAGTGGAATAGAACTTTGAAGTTCTGGCCATCTTTCAAGCTTCTACCACATTAAAGACAGAGAAAAAGAATAATCACTATCAAAGTAAAGCCCAATAACTTTGTTTTTCTTCTAAAACTTAATTCAATATTTAGTCATCAGTTTGAGAATTACTTGATCATGCTTCTTCTGGCTCTCCATTGACTACAATGAATTTCAACTCAGGTACCTGCTGAGTCTGAACCTATAAGAAGTTTGTCTAAGCACAACTGCCAATACACCTAATACAGTGTCACACACATCCAACAGAGATCTGTTTCTGTACATTAAGAGATGAGATACAATCTGTTTGTTTTCTCAACAGGTATTCAAAACTTCCAAAAGCTTTGTAACTGTGTTTATTATGTCAAATGAATAAAAATATTGTAAATAAACTTAAAGGTCACAGTCCTTCATAACCACGTATGCACATTATACTCTATGAATGTTCTGGAATTAACCAAATACTTTATGTTACTGGATATTAAATACTCTAAATTTCAACTAGTTTCATGTTACCACATTCTTGTACAGATTGGACTATTTATGGCTGAACTCAGTTTTGCTAACCAAAAAAACCCAAAGTATGGGATAAAATCAAAAGCAACATATTATGATCTTAGAACACATAGCAGTTTGCACTGATAATTGAATGCATCATTTAAATACAAATATTCAAATACTAAGAACTTTTGAAGAATCAGACTAAAATTACTACTTCACAATTGGCCTAGATGTGCACTAAACTGCGGAAAGAGTAACTAATGATGTTTCAACTGAAATCAATGCAACACAATTCTATCCTGCAGATTTGCTGTGGCCAAATTTTCGAACTCAGGTCGTCAAAAATAACCAATATTAAATCTCTTCAGTGTTGTACCTGTATTATAGCATCTAAATAAGCTGACTGCTTTCCTCACAGTCTGATCACCTGCAGTTGTATAAGACAACTAATGACATAAATCTTGTTGGCACACTGCACAAAAGTATCAGGCTGCATAAATCCAAACATCTGAATGTTTTCATACAGTCAAAGCTAAATACCACTTTAGGCACCTCATCAAAGCCTGAATTGTTTCCTATAGATAAACTGAAATTTAAAATTACTTACATGTATTAGCACAAGGATAATTCAAGACGAGTGTCTGAATGACAGCATTTAACCTAAGTGTTAGACACAGAGCAGCATGACTTGAAGAACAAAAATAAAACCTCTGGGAATTGCAACATTCAAGGATAGCAACTATCAGAAAGTACTAGGGAAAAAAAACTGTCTTGTAAATATCTAAACTTTCTCAAATGCGTTTTTAATATCTGAAATTTTTAAACTTGGTCTACTTGTGGAGATCAAATTTTAAGTTATATTTTCCCAAATCTACAGATTTCAATCTCTGACTGCCAAGAAGCAAGTAGCTAAATGAAGGAACTGCAACATCTCATTTAGCATTAATGAAGTCAACACTTCAATGCTGAAGTAGAAATAGCGAACATTCAAACAACAGAGTTGATTAACATGCAGCTCAGAAGGAAAAACAGGTGATAAGAACGTTATGAAAAGTGATCTGATTAGTCTGCAGTGGAAGAAAAGAAAATGTGGAAATACAGTTAGATTTTGTGGAGGATGATGTTTCAAAAATTCAATGACTAAAAGCCAGACAGAATTGGACAGGAAATGAAAAATAAAGCTTGACAAGCCTATTTATTTTGGCTCATAAGCATTTCCTTAAAATGAAAGAATATTGCTTTTTACTCCAATAGACTTTTGTGAGTTTGATTTGGGTTAAGGTATCAATCCCATTCAATGAAAGATATTTCAATAAGTGAAATACCTTATAGGAAGACAAACCCCCTACCTATGTTAGCTATACCAGGGACAGATGAAGGGACTCTAAACTGCAGAAGTTCAAAATAAAGCAAGGACTATGTTCTATATCCTTATTGTACAGATGCATGTTTAAGGGCCTAGTCTTGAAAAGTGTAATATGGACAAATTAGTGCCATTCACTGCTCTAGTGGTCTATTTGTGAGAGTGGGAGCTCTTACTTTAAATCTTTAATATAAATGCTTACACAAAACTTTGGCAAACAGAAAAGTATGAAGGCAATATATATATTTGCATATATAGAATATAGTTTGCTCTTTAGATATTAGGAAGGATCAAGACTGCATAGGCAACCTTGATTTCATGATTTCTTGATTTCAAAGCTTCATACCAAAACTCAGGAATACAGAATAACACAATTTGAGATCAGACTTGAACACAAAACTGCATGTTGCATATTGAATATGCTTGACTTTTTAAAAATAATGGCATCCTGACCATTCATCAAAAAAAATTAAGACCTGAAGCCTAGAAGGAATGGCCAACTGTGCTTTGAAACATTCAGACTGAAAAATGCTATCCATGACACCAGAGTCCTTTTCTCTGCATCGCAATTTTCTGATTTCCTCCAGAAAGGGTAAGAATCATGGCTAACTACAGACAGGGTCTGTCCCTTCGTGCAGCCAGTTTCCTTTCTCCATTTCTATTTTCATAAGCTAGCCATCACAAACAGCAATCAAGGCATCCCATGGTGTTTTAAAGTCAATCAAGACAACGCCATATCTTGTATTCCATTTCTAAGGGCCACAGATAAGCTCACAGGTGCAATTAAGCACGAACTGCTACCATTCAATCCTACTCCCCAACACACTTTGTCCCACAGGATTTCCAAGTGATGAGCACCAGGAACACACAAAAATCCTCCACCATTCCACCAGGTGTTTCCAGTAGGTTTTCCCTTCCATGAGTACCTTGAAAAGCCAGTGCTAAGGGCAACCACAGATTCCCTTCTAAGAATAATAAGAATGAAGTTTTCACCACACTTTCCAATGTAAAGAGAAGCCTCTGGAGGAACTCAATTTAAATCAGTGCAGTGATAAATAATAAGCAAATGATACACATCTGTTCCCTCCGGATGTCACAGTTCTGGATACAGATTGTGCTGGATACAAAGCATACTAACTCTATTTCCATTTATCATTAAGTTTTTCTATAAAAGCAACCCAAGAAATTACTCTGCTTTCAGAAGCATTATAATTAGCAAGGGTTAGTGTAGATACATATCACGTGTTTATCTTTCATCCCTTTATTTGATCATTTCATCTACCAAGTCACAGAACTCCAAAGAATCAGTTTTTTAGCTCATTTGGAGTAGGATGAGGTATGAAAATGATTTAGTTTTGATTACTTTATTTCATTTGTGAATATTTCTTCTTGTGCAGGGAAGAAGACCTGTCCATGATTTCTTCAATGTCACAGATGTCCTTTATCAGCTAAAGTAGATATGCTTAAGAATCATGATTAATTATGAATAAAAAATTCCTGGGGAAGATTTTCAGTTTCATTTATTAGTTTAAGAAGCCTGAATTCAAAAATGCAGCAATGATGCCATGGCTCTTATCTACATAATATATTTCCTGTAACATAGTAATTTCTAACTTGAGTGCAATGAAACATCTCACAAATACTCTCTAATACGAAATGTCTTTTCCAATTTGTGTATGGCATAAGAGATGCCAATAAAGACTTTCATGACATGAAAAACAGAAAAATCACAACATGAAATACTACAAAACCATTTAGAGAACAAGGTTTTGAACAGTTTTACAATACTGCTGAAAAGCTCTCCCCAGAGAATTCTGATCCTCTGATAATCCCTTCTGCTTCTGAAACTCACAATACAGCTCTGCTCCAGCACTCTACTAGACGTCTCTCCTCTACATTTCCTTCTCTTGAGTTCCTATAAATCGAGCAGATATAAATCATGACTGTACTTAGAATTTTGTGTCAAGTTTTGTTCTCCTATTAAACAATGTACTATAAATTATTTTGGCGCAAAGTTTCCTCTACGGAGAGTCCATACATCACACTTTTTTCCTTTTTGCTAGAAAAATTTGTAGAATGTAATCATGGGTATTTTCATTATATCATTACTATATTCAACCTCAACATTAATTTCAGACACATATGCATGACTGTGGATGCAAAACAAATGGTTGAGTACAGCATGACATTTTAGGGCAAGTTTGTGGTAACTGAGTACCATCGCTGTAAATTTCGACTGATGCTATTTTCTGCTTTTTTCTGTTGCAAAACCAATAGTATTTTACAAATGCTTTACCTGTCGTGACATTAACCTATTGTGACGTTCGCATAACTCATGTTCGCAAGGTGCTCTACAATCATGATGCATGTGTAGCACTAGGATCAATACTTCACATTAGAAAGGTCTTCAGAAAATTGTAATTGTAATGTAATTTCATCACATTGTTGCAGAAATAATTAGAGAGGACTCAGTAATCAGTGACTGAGGCACTCCAACACGTACCATTTTAACAAGACCAACTATACTCACGTTGTTTGTCAGGACCATCTGACAAAACCCAGTAATTGTTACAAGAACAAAATGGGAACACTTTACCGAAAAATAGAAAATAGCAGAACTGACTCTTTATGCAATGAAAAGTTGACCACATTAAGATCTAGTTCCACCATCAGCATAAAATGAAAGAAGTTTTCACATGCCTAAGAGTACATTCCCATACCAAGTTCAAGTGGGCTGAATTTGGAAGACTGAATCACTCACAAGAAGCACCCATACACACCATCTGCCCCATCATCCCATATGTCATGAAACATGCTTTTGTAGACAAAACAACCTTAAGAATGTTTTAGATGTCCCTTTAAAATTAAATGTTTGTATTTTTCTGTCTGCAGTCACATCTTTCACTTTACTAATTATTATCTTGTTTCTCAAACTTTTTGCTGCAACAACTACTTTGCCTGAGTGAGAGATCACAACCCCCAAAGTAGAATTGAGCCCCTTTAGGATTTGAAATTGTATTTTTCCCCTCCAAAAGATGATGATGGCAGTGATGCTCCTGATTTTAGTATAATAGATAAGTGTCTAGTGTTGATCTGAATGAGTCTGGTCTTGTGATTAAAGCTCAATAGGGTAGATCTGTGTGACTCAGAAAAAAAGTAAGCTAAAATGTTTTGGAGTTCTAACACATACCAAAACAGCACATTTTGAGAAGTTTTGATGTGTGCAATTTTGAGCCTTTTCTGAGTGATAACAAGCAACTCATCAGGAACTTTTTTTGGTAGCAAATATTCCCAGTTCACTCTTGCAACACCATTCCAATTGCCTACGTGAGCAGGCAATAATGGATTCAGCCCTAGGAATGATTTTTGCCATGTAGGTCTCAAGGCAATAGAAACCAGCAGTTAAAGGAAAAAAAAATGCTACAGAAAGGGGAAAGCCTTACCCTTTTTGAGAGGCTGGGAGAAACAGAAGGAGCAGCCTAGACCAGACCAGTGCGATGGAGCTCCCAATCATGTTTAATGGCACAGAAAGGTACAAACAGCACACACCCACTCTTCATTGCTAGGAACTACTCAGAAACTAGAAGCATTTGTAGAGCATGACAGACATGAGTCCAACGCCTGCAACCACTCTGTGAGAGCTCTGTGAGACTGCAAAGCTGAAGGATTAAATCTATCTTGTTGGCTTTGAGTGGATGCTCCAAATTTGCTGAATAACCTCACAGTAATAATAGTAATATTCTTCTCGGACAGATACCAGGAACTAAACTATGAAAACAATATTCCAATATCTACTGGATGTCAGAAATGTCAATCATCAAACAATCACCACTTTTCTTCAGTTACATATGTTGGGTGGCTCAGTTCTTCAGAAAATGAGGTAGTTGTCTAGATCTAGGCTGCATCAGTTGTAGGCTTTCATTCCTTAGAACACTGCCATCTTATAAACCTAGGCAATAAATGAAGAAATAAAAAGGAGAATTTATAATTTAGACATATTCTACCATATACAGCTTACTATTTGGCTGGCCATAAATACAAAAACTTTTTATGTTTATATGAGTTTTGGTAACTGGCTACCCTGTGTCCCACACCTCTTTCACCTATAAAGGTGTCTTAAGGGCTTATATATCTATCCAGTGTTCCACTGAGTTGTGGCTCATAATCTTATACAGGAAACACTGGGATTTAAAAAAGTACTCCTTTTTCAACTAAATCTCATCTTTACCCTTCTGTCCCTATCTTCTTCTTTATTTCAAATGTCTCCAAGTGTTAGGCTGGATTTTAAAAGTGCTGAATTAGCTTTGAAAATAAGTAGAACTGAGATCTAACAAAAATATGCTCTTAAAACACTTAAATGCATTTTAAAATTGTATTTTTAGACCCAAAGGATGTCCATCTGCATAGTACATGAACATACTAGTGCACATTTGACAAAGGGACATAAAGATGACTAAGGGATTGAACATTATTCATGAGAGGAGAAGCTCAGAGAGCAGGGACTCTTCTGCCTGGAGACAAGATGTCTCAGGGAGACCTTGTCAATGTGTACACATACCTGATGGGAGGAAACAAAGAATATTGAGTCAGAATCCTCACAGTGCTGTTCAGTGAGAGGACAAGAGGCAGTAACCACAAATTAAAATACAAGAATTTCTTTCTGAACATGAGAAAAAACATCTTCACTGTTAAGAGTGTCCAACACCAGAACTAGTCACCCAGAGGGACTATGCAGTCTCCATCCTTGGAGGTATTCGAAATCTACCTGGACACAGCCCAGAGCAGCTGCTCTCACTGGCCCTGCTCTGAGCATAGGACGAGGGCTGACAAGCTCCTCTGGTACCTTCCTACCTCCACTGTTCTATGATTCCAGATTTGCTTTCATGTTTTCAAAGATCATTTTGTTGTTTACTTGCATAATGGAACTGCTTATATATAGGTGCTATATACCTCATTTTTTCCAGATTTTTCTTTTTTTGTTGTTGTTGGAAATAATGCCTGGAAAGGAGCATAACATAACATACACACTGTATACACGTATAGATATATAAGCAATTTAAAAATTTAGTATTTTTCAAAAGCAAAAGAAACCCATGTCAGCTTAGAATAAAAATAATTTGGCTACACGAAGCACACAGAGTTGCACAGACAGATTAGAAGAACATGAGTGATTTACATGGTAATACTGAACACAAAGTAAGACAGAATACAAGTTAACTTCATAAAGTCTAAAATGAAGAAGTACTTGCACTAACTTGGCAATAAAAGCATTTACCTTTTTCAGTGTGACATTATAGCTAATGAAGTTGTAAGGGACTACATGTTTTAACTAATCTGATCTTTGTGTACTTATAAAATAAACTGAGTGAAACAATTTAACCTACTGGAATCATGGATTTTACACTACACTAGAAGTCTTTCAAAACTTGTATAATTGTAAATTATGTTCAATTCTCAAAGACATGCATTGTGAATACCAGTATTATTAACAACATAAAAATCTGTATTTTATACTAGCCTAGATACCCTGAGTCTAATTATCTCAATACAAAGATTCTTTGTAAATGACCAGTGTCCCTTTGTCTCTAGAGCCTGAACCTTTCAACTACAACAGGGAAAAAGGGGATTAACTGCACTGTAAGAACACCAAGCAAAACCAAAGTATTTGTAATGAGTCATATACATGTTCAATGGCACCAGTTTTCTAGAACTCAGAAGTACCTAATGATTAGGATATCTCTTGAGAGCACTTGGACAAGCAAGTAGGTGGCAATAACATAAGATGGTAATGAAGGAACATCTAATTTTCCCAGTATGTATATGCATCACCAGCTCAGTGGTCATCCCCTACAGAGCAGATAAAGCACAGTGAAGACAGTATAAGTACCATGTTTTACATCTCCACTAGACAAAAACATACAAACTAGCATTGCTATTTCAGGGAGGAAACATGCTGTTTATGTAGAATGAGGAAAACAGAAATAACTCTTTATCCACATTAAAAAAAAAAAAAAGAAAAAAAGAAAATGAGATTTAACATTGATGAAGCCATCTGGTTTCCAGCAGTGGAATGTAATATTCAGTTTTTCTGTGAAGACATCATATCCCAACAGAATATTGTAATATGAGAGAACATTTTACAAGTGAAGAACTGACAAAGTGAAGATTTTTCATCCAAGCAAAGAGAATGATAGAATCATAGAATATGCAGATGGGAAGGGACCCATCAGGATCATCAAGTCCAACTCCTGACCCTGCGCAGGACACCTCAATAACCACAACATGGGCCTGAGAGCGTTGTCCAAGATTCCGTTGCTACAAAAATTTGGTACAGAATTGCGTCGTAAATAGAACATTTAGTCTTTAAAATCTGATATATTTAAAATATCTGACACATTTAAAGTAACTTTTTTCAACAGTTTTGGATGCAATTTGTCAGCATTCATAGCAATATGAAAAAATATAACAAGCATGTAACCTGTTAAATGTGATTTTGCTATAATCAGAAAAAGTCCTCGGGCTTTGTACATTCCTAAAGTGCAGGGTCTTTGAACTTGTCTGGACCTGACCTGATTTCAGCTTGGTTTAACTGTAAGAGCAATTCTCTAGCCATCAGTCAAATTGATTTTTGTCTACCTTGCTCTAGCTTAGTTCTGTGACTACGGTATATGTAAACAAACAGTAAGCTCATGTAACCACTGAGCAACCCTACATCATGAACAGTAATTTCATACTGCATATAGCTTTTCTATCATAATTTGGATTATTAGTGTCATTATAACTGGACTAATAACAACTGCATTGTGTTTTAATTATACTCACAAAATATTAGACTTAATTAATAAAACCTTGCATCTGTGTAATGTGTTCTCTCTTAGCCCATAGCAAACTTCTGAGCATAAAAAAAAACCCACAACAAATTTAGGAATAAATTGTAATTGAAACTTGAGCCAAACATGTATTCTAATAGGCTCCGTTACTTTATCATAATAAAGATGATATTGAACACAGAACTTCAGTCTTAATATGCCATATGTTGGTTTAACAAAGTTAAAACACTGACAGTCTCAGAAGAAAAAACAAGACAGTTTCAGAATTTTCAGAAGAAACTGTCAGATAACTTAATTCCAACCAACAGCATTTTTCCATTTGCACTACTCTACTTCCACACCTGTAATTGTAGCTGTTAAACGTGTTTCTTTCTAAAATAACATCTCACATGCACTATGCTCCTTTTCATAATCATGAATATCTTTCTCTCCTCTTAAAATAAGGACTCATTTTTTCCCATTCTTCTGCAGGAAGCTGCTACAGCTCCCACATTTATTCACCCATTTTATGTCTCAGGATCTATAAAAAACACATATGAAGGCTCAGTCTCAAATGTTTCACTTACTTCATTGGTTTGGGAGCAGGTCAATGGCTAGGAATTTTTTTTTTCTCTAAAAAACTAATTAAAATTTTCGTTTATTTATTTAAAGTTTTATACCATCCATTTATAAGCATCAGCATTTATGGAACAGAAAATCCCTACAATTACATTACAGTTTTCAGCTTTCTCATACATGAAAATCATTGGAGTGAAATGGAAATGGAAAGATATTGCAACTTGATCCCTAAAACAGAATTACTACCTGGTTACACAGCATTTCAGTATAAATACGGCGTAATGAAACTAGACTTAATTCAGACATTGCAGCAAGTCTGCCACTGCCAGCACTGTGCAGTGGTAGCCTGGTTTAGACTGGGTTTTCTGCCTTCATTTTTGTACTGTGAACGCACTGTCTTTAACAGGACTCTGTATTTTATATTGAAATATTCTCACATGTCCTGGATTGTAGGAGTACCGAACCACTTACAGACCATCAGGAGAGAGCAAAGCCCTACACTAAAAGGATGGAGATGCAAACAGTACTGTGGAGGACCACGAAGGCTGGAAGCCACTCCCAAGAAGTACATGGAGTGGCTTTAATACAACACTAACTACAGTGCTTGACCTTTCAGAACGAAGGTTGAAAACCACCATCCATACCTACATACTTACCCTACGAAAAACCTGGAATGGATAGTAGTTGCTGGCTCTGATGGCAGAAAGCCTCTACATTATGTGCTTTAGAAAGGTAATCTAATCACATTCGCAATGTGAACAATTGAAAAATCAATTCAAATGCCTATTGGAGGAAATCTTTTGCTTAGTTTGGAATTCTCTGCGGAAAAGAGCAAGCGATCACAGAAGTGTAACCATCGTTTATGCTACTGCAGAATGCTTGTTTCCCACTTATGGAAAGCTCAGACCCTGAATCTTACATAACTGAGATATCCAGTTGCAAAATTTAAGGTCCAAATTTTTTTTTTTCTTAAAAGCAGAAGTACAACACTGAAGTATTGTGCCATTTGTCTCAATCTCCAAATAAACACAGCAGACAATGCAATTAAAATTTGGACTGTAGAAGCATGCACACACACACATCATTTTTGTTCAGAACAACAACTGATTTGAACCTGTAAAGCAGCTAAATTCCATCTGAGATAATCAGTGCATGAATTGACCATCTTAGCACATAAAAATACTAACAGCTACATTAAACTGCTTTAGTCTCTTAGTCTGTGTGAATATAGTTGATTGAAAGTTCACTGGGATCAGAAAGAAATGTTTCCAGCACCATCAGCACTCCCTCATTCCTGAAGACAACAGGTCTCCAGGAAAAAATGATGCTACCATCTTTCTCCTGCCATTCAGATGTTTGGCCCTACTTCTCATGTGTAGCCTTTCCTTGCAAAATGTTCCTTCCCTGCATGAGCTCCAGTTCCCAAATCCCGAACAGATTTTTTTAAGCTTTGCCATCATCTCTCCTCTTTCACTGAGTTAGAGGTCAGGCAAATATATCACCTCCTCTGCAGTTCTCTGCAGTGGTGCTACAGCCAATACCAGCACCTACTACGTGAGAGCAAATAATATCTTGCTCCTTTGCATCACAGTTTGTGCCATTATAGCTCTATACTGATTAAGAAGGCTGTGATGAAAACCAAATGTTACCCTTCTGAAAAGGCTATGGAATTACGAAATTAATGGAACTACAATTATATACTCAATTACCCAGTTTTGTTATTTAAAAAAGCTACCGTGTGGTAAGAAACTCAATTCTAAATAATGAGCTCCAGTAAATTACTTCATTGTACATACTAGATCAATTTAAGGTCAAACTAAATTACATTTTAAGTAATCCATTGGTCTTTCACTTTGAGCAAGTCCCTAGATTCTAGTGCAACCTTAGAGTTCAAAAATAACTAACTACATATTGAAATTATCAATGCCAAAAAGTTCCCATTCATCTATAAGCAAAAGCTTAAACACTTTAGTCAATTCCCTTACTCCAAAATTTAACAGTACCCCCTGCTCAAAAATACCCCAATACAAGAGTAAATCAACACAGAAGGACTTCTATCAAAATGGAGAAAGGCAAAAAAGAGTTAAGTTACATTTTGTAAACTTACAGGTATTAAAGATGGAACAATTGTTCAGATATAAAAACTGAAAATGTCTGGTTTTCTAAATTCTCATGCTCTCAAAACATATTGTTGTTATTACCAATGATTCAGTCAATATTTCTGCGAGTAAAACATCTAAAAATATTAAAACAGTCTCTATCCTTCAAAATTACTTTTCCCCATGCTTCTTTAACAGCATTTATGGTGGAATATTTTAGAAAACATTGAATTTTTATGTTAGGAAACTCAAATTTTATATTAGGAAACTATTTCACTTACGTGAAACTCCAGTTTTCCATGGTTCTATGCACAAGAAGGAAATTAAATATTTAACACTGTCACACAGTGTAGGGATTTCAAACAAATGAACTTCGTGATGAGAAAAAGGCAAAACAAATAGAGAAATTGGTAATAAAAGAGACCTTGAAAGGACATACAAGCACAATATCTCCCAAGCCCTCTCAATACATACAAGGAGCCAGCTGAAATGTTTAATAGCCCAGGTAACACTGGAGATCACAGCATGAGTTCAAAGGAGAGGACAATCAAAGTGTAACAGCTTTTTTAAAAAGAGCAGGTGATTTCATGCAGAAAAGAAGAGCAATGGTAGAATTCTTATCTTTCTATTTCCTGTGGTACACTGAATTGCATCAAAACCCAGATAATACTTTCCTAATGTTCAATAACCCCATGCAGGAGTTATTCTTTCACAGTCACAGAAAACTGAAGTGATTCTTCAAGCACTTACTGACACCTCATGTGCCTTATCCAGCTCTCCAAAATACACACTATCTTTCTTTGCTTATATTTTCAACTACCAGTTTCTACAAAGTCTCTTCAAGATCCTCTACTTTCAGAGTTACCTGAAGCGCATACACGAGAGACACAGTATCAGGATTTTCAATGATTCCTGATTCAACCAAGAAACTGCCACAAACAAGGGACATATCTTATGGACTCTGCCCATAAGCAGATTTTTTAAAGTAAATTTTAGAATTCCACTTTAACCTCACACACCACCTTTGAAGAAGCTCTGTCACGGCCCAATGGCATGCAGCAGAGCTGCACTCTGAATTGTGAAGACTAAAGAAGCAGAACATACACTTCTCAATCCATTTTCCTCAAAGTATTTCCTACATTATCCACATGCACAATAGCTGGGAATTTCTCCATGAACTGACTATGCTAACAGTACACAGAGAAATTCCGGTCTTTGATGAACAACTGTGGGGTAGTTACTTAACCATGTGTTTCCTTGCCTGTTCCTTTTGTTTTCTGTTGAGACCAAAGGTCTTTATGAACAGGGATTCATATTTTTTTTCTATGCAGAAAACATATAGTTCATTCATACATAAATTACCATTTATAATGGTACATACTTTACCGTTCATCACACTTTACAGCTTAATGTACTTACCAACTCTGGTTGCATCTTTCAGATGGCACAACTCCCCCAGTTATTAATATACAATATTACTTATTTTTACTATTTACAATTTTTTCTTGAAATTAAAATAATCTTTGCAGTATCCATTGTAAAATATCTATTAACATTGTACCATTTTCAAGTACAAAGAATTTGTGAAGGGAGAGAGGTATCATAAATTGTCTTTGGCTGACAAAAAGAAAAGCCATGGGTATTTATTTAGATGGCAATGATGAAACTGAAATTACATGGGGGTTTTTCACAACTTCAAATACGTTAGACATCTTTACTCCCTATTATCTAACTTTATTTTTTTTCTCTTTTATACATGCCTGCATATATACAAACATATATATATATTAATACATGCCTCATCCAAATTCTCCAGTGTCAGATAAAAAGATTGTTATAGGTATCTCAGCAAGAGGTTTTATTGAAATTTATTAGTATAAACACGACAGATATTTTAAGCAGGTCACAGAAAAGTAGTCTGAAGGTAGGAGAAATACATTTACTGCATGAAGTGCCTTGGCACTTTAGTGCATGAAACACTGCTATGCAACTTGCCACCAATCAAGGGAAAAGGTTAACTAGGATTTTAGCTATTATGTATGCTTTTGATTCCAGCCATTCTTTTGGTGATTTCTAGTCTTACTGTATACACTATAGCCTATAGTAAAACGAATGATCACCTACTCTTACTGCTGTGTGAGACTCAATGAACCTGACTTTATACCAGAGTGGCTGGGTCTGATTCATAGATCTTCTCTCTCTAAAGTTTTGTGGTCTGCATAAGAAACACACAGGCATATACCTGAATATATGTAATAGTCTGTTTTGTTGCATAATGCATTTTGCAATTTTTTTTCACAGGGATGTTATTAGAGAAAATTATTTTGATTCTCAGCTTGTGGGATAACTTTATAGCTGTACATAAACCAGCAGGCAGCTTTATGGAAATGCTAAGCCTTTTCAAAACATAAAACAGCAAATACTAATGATATCCTAAACAGAAACTCCTCCAGTTTTCTCTGAAGCATCAAAAGAGATTCAGCGTGTCTAGTGTTTGCTAACGCAACACACAGAAAATCAGCTTCAGGTGAACTATGCTGAACATAAACATACAAGTTTTTCTAAGATATTCACTTGCAAAGTGTAGCTATTCCAAGTGACAGCTGAATAAGTAAGTTACAATAAAGTTAGCAATAACTTCTCCTATTACTTTTTATCCAAGAGAGGACCTTCAATAACAAGTGGAAGTATAACCTTGCCTGGAAGGCTAAGGATGAGATGGGCAATAAACAGCATTGAGAACTGATCTTGAACTCACTCCATGAATGCTATTTGGTTCATGGCTTTTAGATGTAAGCTGCAAAATCAAGACACACAGGACCAAAGATGTTTTTGAGAAAATGTATCACAATATTTATTATACTCAGTCCTTTGTCACAATGAAGTTGAAGACTGATCAACTTTTGTGAATTTAAAATGCTACCCTGCACTTTGGTAACCAAAGCAGTAACAATGTATTCTTGCTTTATTTTGCCATCAAGCACTTTGTTCGTATTTAATCATAGCAATTATTTCTATTGTGCTTACCCCCTGTAATTTTATGTTATACAGAATGACAGTTAATTGAGCTAAAACAATTGCTCATAATAATTTGTGTGTTTATTTTTATTGTGATTATTGTCATTCCAGTTCTCTCACTGCAAGAGCAGAACACTCAAAGTTATGCATATACAGACCATTTAATAACTATGCTGTTCTTTTCCTTGGGGTTCAACCACCTACTAACGAAAAAACAAAACACAACAACTATGCACACAATGAAAACATAAATTAAAATAATAAGTTATCTTCTTACTCCTCTGATGATTGCCAGTAAAGATTATAAGAGTACCACAAGAAAATAGCTACTGGGATTTTTTGGTGGGTTTTTTTGTTTGGTTGGTTGGTTGGGGGATTTTTTATTTGTTTGGGTTTTTTTGCCAAGATTTAAAGTCAGATATATTTACCAGCATATGTTAATAAGGAACTGAATCCCACAGAGCTGAATGTCGGCTGAAGTCAGAGAACACTTGTTTTTCTCCACATTCTCTCTCAATCCAGTACATCCTGGTCAAAACACAGAGACCAGAACTACACTGACACTTAAAGCCATAGAAAGTCAAGTTTTATCTGTCAACAAAACAATGCCCTTTGTCTTGCTTTCTGACAATTTCACTGGCCTCTTCTCTGCCAGTGGATACTGAGCTCATGGTTTCAGAAATCTCTTGACAACAACTCCAAGATCCCTTACCAAGTTCTTCTAAGTTCTTCTACCATGCATACTTCTAAGCCCAGCACTACTGTAAGCACAATTTAAACTACTTTCCTCTTGATGGAGAAGAGAAGGGAGATATTATAGCACCTTCCAGTACCTTAAGGGGCTTACAAGAAAGCTGAAGAGGGACTTTTTTTCAAGGGCCTGGAGTAATAGAATGAGGTGATGGTTTTAAACTAAAACAAGGTAGATTTAGATTAGGAAGCAACTATTCACTGTGAGGGTGGTGAAGCACCAGAACAGGTTGCCCAGAGAAGCTGTGAATGTTCTATCCCTGGAAGTGTTCAAGGCCAGGTTGGACGGGGCTTGGAGCAACTTGGTCTAGTGGAAGGCTTCCCTGCCATGGCAGGGGGGTTGGAACTAGATGATCCTTAAGGTCCCTTCCAAGCCAAACCATTCTATGATTCTACAATGCTCTTCAGTTATTGTCACCAACAGATGGTAATAACCTGGTCATAAACATAAAAGAATAATATAAAAGTAGGAAAGTTATTGCTCTGTATTGAAAACTGGGGGGTTTTGACAGATGTGAAAGAGATTGTATGATTGTTAGCACTCCTTTATACTCTATATTAAAAAAATATTATCTTTAACATGAAGTATTGGAAAATGCTTCCTACACTCAGTCTTTTTTCGTTTATAAAAGAATACACCAACTGTAATTTAATTACAGCCTGCTTGCATTAACATATGAAACAAAACACGTGCTAAGAAAGGATCCTTAAACCTAGCGGACAAAAGGTAAGCAAGAATGGCAGTTAAAAGCTAAACAACACAAAAAAAGGAAAATTTTTAAATACATAAACAAAAGAGCAAGGATAGTAACTCACTAGATTTATCTTTGTAATCCAGATGGATATGCCTGACACTTCAAGTATTTTTCTCCACTTGGAAGCAGACACCACCAGAGTTACACGGGACAGTAGTTCCTTCTAGCAATTTAAAAAAGCTATAAAGACTCATTTCTAAAACAGTGACTCATGGAAAGATACCTGGCAAGACCCAAACCACAAAGGATTCTGGTCCTTTTTCTCCTACTGAACAAATGTTAACATTGCCAAGTAATTCACAGTTTCTCATACTACCACATCAGACTGTTGCATCCTCAAAAGGCAGATTAATTTATCACTAATCCACAGTTTATTTGGCACAAAGCTGAATAATAATTAGATCTTAGATATCCAGCTCAGCACCCACAAAAATGAAAAATTTTAGTTTACATTCATGATACTTTAACCTTCCCTTAACCTCAGCTAGCTGCCTTGCAATTTTTTTTAATCTTATTAAATATTATTTTTAATTGAATGTTAAAAAATTAGTTCACTGTACAGACGGAGCTTTAATTTATGCAATGAGTTCCAAAATTATTACCCTGTTTTGCCAAGAGTAATAAATCTAGAATCTGTGCTTCTGCAACCGAAACTCTACTGGACACTTCCACAAAATAAGTAAATCTAGGTAGCAACCTTGAAATAAGATCAAAATGTTAAAACACACTCCACATACACTTAGAATGTACATTTAACTGAACAATAAATTCTTATAGCTTAGTCTATAATATATAATGGCCAGTCTTCGCGAGCGAAGATTTGGGAAAGGTCATTAACCCTTCGAGCCTGCGCAG